>NC_139943.1:25026409-25148909 GCF_963454915.1 Gymnoscopelus microlampas
ATCACTCACCTCTCTCTCTCACTCTCACTCTCACTCTCACTCTCACTCTCCTCTCTCTCTCACACACACACACACACACACACACACACACACACACACACACACACACACACACACACACACACACCACACACACACACACACACACACACACGTAATAGTCTGTCGTGGTGTTTTGTACTGTAGCTTAAATGGTTATGGGTTCAACTCCCACAGCAGGCTGTCCACGCCCAACTCCAAGTTGTTTTTGGATTATGTCTTTCAACACATGACATATTTTACATGGATTTACAGTCTTTGTTGATGTGTTTGTGAGGTGTTATGTTTTATGTCATCGTTAGAGCAACCAGGGAGAAGAGCTGGTAGATGTTATGTCCCATGATACATTAATGAGCTGCACAAGACATACAGAGAGAGAGGACGAGAGAGGTAACGAGAAAGAGACGGCGAGAGAGAAATAGAAGGAGAGAGAGAGAAGGAGAAAGTGGAAAGAGAGGGAGTGGAGAAATCAATTGCCAGTGATGGAAATAATGTCTCTTTTGTTTTGGTGTTTGGAGTATCTGGGTGTGTGTCTGTGTCACAAAAGACTATTCTCTGTAACTCTGTGTGTGTGTGTGTGTGTGTGTGTGTGTGTGTGTGTGTGTGTGTGTGTGTGTGTGTGTGTGTGTGTGTGTGTGTGTGTGTGTGTGTGTGTGTGTGTGTGTGTGTGTGTGTGTGTGTGTGTGCGCGTGCGCGCGTGTGTTCAGGATTTGGGACAGTGGTTCTTGTCGAGGATCAGAATGTTATCCACAGCCCAAATTACCCACAATCCTACAGTAACAACTCTGTCTGCCGCTGGGTCATCTATGCACCACAGGGTCACATTGTTAAGGTGACAAATACGTTTTATGTACATCACAAAAACTTTACATACACACATTCTAAACACACACGCATGTTTTGTTTTTTCTCAAATAAAATATTTGTCAGAAAGTTGAGTAATAAAGTTGCTAATGAACCTTAGAAAACAAAACAAATCGATCTTGAACTGAACATGTGACTGACTGATGATTGTGCTGTACTGTGTATCTGTCAAAGTTGGACTTTGAGGATTTTGACCTGGAAGAGTCAGAAGGATGTCTCTATGACGCTCTCTCTGTCCTTGGGGATGTTGACGGAACAGAGGAGATAGGTGGGTTAGATGGATCTATTGTATAGTAAACCCCTCATAGTATAGTACCCATAGTATAGTACCCTCTAACACTCAAACAAATTAACTACTTTTAAACAAATTCGTCCTTCCTTTTTTCACTTACAATTCATTGTTAGAAATAAGAACATGTATGAGAAGTGTCTGCCCTTATCTTGACATCACTGTCAATCTTGTGGCTCTGTTTCTGTTCTTTTTCCCCCCACATATCTCTATGTCTCTCTTCTTGTATGACATTAACCACATTAAACCCCAGCATCCGTATTCTGGGAAAACCTTCGAAGAAAATAGCAGATCGACAATCTTGTCCATCAGCTATTTTCCGCAAAGATATTTAATGCACAGCCAAAACAGAAATGTTACTAGTTTAAGGCCCTGAGGGACTCCGCTAGACACTGTATGGGGTTTCTGTGGTTAAAACTTGTGAGCTCATCTCAGAGTGGGCAGAGTGAAAAAACACTTACTAAAGCGTAATTACACTTGGTTATCCGTTAAGATGTATATTGTGACTCTGTGTAGCTGTGCTCTGTGGAAGCAGAATGCCTCCTCCGGTCCTGTCCTATGACAGTGTGATGGTTGTCCAGTTCACCACAGACAGCACCATCACACACAGAGGCTTCCAGGCAACGACAATCTTCATCAGCCGTACAGGTTAGTGTCTGTGAGGGGAAACAGAGATAGACATTTCCCTGCATGTTAGGGCTGCGTCCATTGATTATTTTCTTAGCGATTATCCTATCGATAACCTTTTCTATCAATTGAAAACAATGTGAAGCTTGTTGCTTATTACATGTATTATTCGTTTTTCCTATTTTTTCTTTTCATAATTGACTAAATCGATTAGTCTGATTAACCGCTTAAGCCCTATTGTATGCACTGTTGAACAACGGCGTCGCACAGAAATACAGAAAATGACTGATCTACCGATTTTTGGCATTTAAAAACAATTACAGTTAAAAATGTTCCCCTATAAAGTCGATTATGTTTTATAATCAATTAAATTGGTTAGTTTGATTAACGGTTGCACCCCTACTGCATATGGCTGTGTGGGAATATGTGTGAGGCTATGTGTATGTGCTATTTAAATACACGCATGCATGTTTCCTTGAGTGCAATACGAGCCTCTAGTCAAAATAACCCCTTCTACTATTTACTATAGATCTGCATGAGCAGGAGACAGTCAAGTGGGAAGGGGAGACCAACGGCGAGACGGACAAACGGACAAATGAGCAGACAGCTCACACGGATGATTTGGCAGCTAACGTCCGACACATAACGCCACATGGTTGGTGGATAATGTTTTGGTTCCCTTTCCTTTCCACCCACTAGAGCAAAACAATTGCGCAGCACTATAATTACAGGTTGCTGTGTAATCTTCATATCAGTTATGTCTCTCTACAGTATGTGTGTTTATCTCGCTTTATCTGTCATTTCTAACAATACATCAGTGCTTCCAGTGATATTATGGGACCAACAAAGCAGCATGTGTCAGAGGACTTTAGAATGACACTGCGATATTTGACACTGGACTTATAATGGTGAAACAAGAGGCATTCCAATATAGATAACAGGAGCGAAAAAGAAAATTATACATACAAGTGTAGTGCCTGGCAACAATCCTTTGCATACACAAACTGGTTTATGTGGAAGATGTTTCTAATATATCAGTGGCTGAAAATAGTGTGTGCATGTTTCTTTCGGTGCGTTTACACATGCATATCGTTGCTGTCCGGCAGAAACCTCTTATATCCATGTTTTTTCGTAAAATTAATGCCCTACTTGATCATACTACAGCGTCACACAAAGGCATCAAAAGTGGCAGATCCACAAGCGACGTGTTTTGAGCTTGTAGATCTGCTCCTTTTAGCATTTTTTAAATTTGAATCCTGAAAAGTAACTATTTTGGACATGTGAGGTTTCCACCCGACAGAGACGATATGTGTGCCTGTGTGTGTGTCAGCAGAGCCATGTGGAATGCCTCATACTCCTGCTGTGTTGCCAGGTCCAAATGACGGTGGTCCACCAGCTGGAGAGGGGCCCCAGCAACAAAGTCTGCCCTGGGACATGCACCTTTACCTGGGTAAAGAGTTCCTCTGCTATGGGGTCTTGATCCAGACCCACTGGATCCTCATTACTGCACACTGCACCATCAGCTTGTGAGTTACTGTGTAGCGAATAGCGTGTTTCGCATGGACATGCACACGCACGCATGCATGCATGCACCCACGCACGTCGCACGCATACACACGCACGCACGCACGCACGCGCGCACACACACACACACACACACACACACACACACACACACACACACACACACACACACACACACACACACACACACACACACACACACACACACATTCCAATAGGCATGACTTACATGTTATATTACTCACAGGCCTGTGGATACATTTGAAAGCATGGGTCTTCAACAGGGAGTCTGGGGCCCTTACGGGGTCCTCAGAGTTACTAGAGGGGGGCCACCAAATCATCTTTGTGTAATAGGATTTTGTTTCCTTTTCTTCTTTCTATTACATGAATCACTTGAACCAATAGCCGAACATTTGCCGAAAACAGACGATCTACATGCTCACAATGCAACACGTGTTGTGAGCTTGTAGATCTGCTATTTTCAGCAAAGAGGTTTGGTGTAGAGGGAAAATGAGAGCAGTCAAAGTACAGAACCAAAGGTCAAGTTTACTAAGTAAGTAAGAATACACATTAACATATTATAACAGAAAAGGTAATGTGTAAACACTTTTTTTTTATTTACACAACACTGGTGATAGCTCTGTCAAACAAGTCTATGAAGCAATCTATGAAATCTATGAAAAGGTTTAATATGCAACACAATGTTGTACAATATACTATGTAGTGCTTCATCTCTCTCTCACTTAAGGGGTCCTTGGCCTGAAAAACATTGAAGACCCCTGTTTTAAAGGATGCCTCTTCAAGTACATCTCATGGACAGCTCATATTGTATTCTGTTTGTGTGTCCATCTCTGTCAGAGAGGAGAAATCCTTCAGCAGGCTGTGGGTGATAACAACAGGACCTGACAGACAGGTAGTGTGTTTATCTTGATTATCCTAGTTTCTTTCTTCTATGCATTTTCTTCACTGTCAGTTCTCTGTCAGATCTCTTTTCTATTGTCAGTTATATTTATATTCTAGAATGTCAGTTCCGTCTCCTGCATATACAACTTGAGTATGTGTGCATATACAGTATGTGTGTACTGTATGTATGTTCTGCAGAGGCGTCGTGTCTCCAGGGTAGTCCTCCACCCTCACTACCAGCCTTTCCTTTGGGACTATGATGCTGCTTTATTGCAGCTTAGTTCTCCCTTGCGCTTAACTGAGCATACACAGACCATCTGCATGCAAAACAAAGAAGAAGAACAGGAAACCCTTTCCATCCAGCAGTGCACTGTCTCAGGTAAGGTGTAATCTAATTTATACCCACTACATTGTATACAGCATATACAGTATATCTGTATACTGTATGTATATATTCAAACATAAAAAAGAAAATCAGGGTAACTACTCTGACAATGGGTACAATGGGTACAACAGGAACAGGTACAATGGGTATTGCATAACCGGAGGGGCATGACTTCCCACGGGTATTCATTCCCAATGGCTTCGGCCTAGTAATGACCAAATGTAGGCTAGCCTACTTGTACTCATCTGTGTGCCCATGGGCATTGGGCATGTTGGTCTTAAAATGTGGTATGGTCTGGCACATTGTTGGCACATTGTTATCTTAAGGCCAGTCCACACCAATGATTCACGACGCAACTCCTTGCAACATGCAACTCCTTGCAACTACTTGCAACCATTATCTCCAATGGCAGTTGCAAGGAGCTGCATTGGTGTGGACTGGCCTTAAAACAGTTTTGTAGCAAGGAGTTGCGACTAGTTGCATTGGTGTGGACTGGCCTTAAAACGGTTTTGTTGCAAGGAGTTGCGACTAGTTGCATTGGTGTGGACTGGCCTTTAGGCACAGTGAGACAAAAAGTCAAAATGTGATTGCACAGTAATTGACTAACAGTTACAGCGCAGATATTTCTTTACTATTTAGAGAGCAGAGCACATTATTCACGCGCCTATGTAGGTGGGTTCATAATAGCCTGGGACCAGACGAATCTGCGAGTGCAAAAAAAATTGCACTCTGGGATTTGGGTCTGGCACCGCTCCATAGAGAATTTCCTGCTCCAGAAGACCTGTGTAACCAATCAGGGCCCAGTATTCGAATATGGGAGACTGTAATTGGTAGTTGGTTGTAGGTCTAACCAATTGCGTCGAGGGCCATTGTTTTGATCCCGCCCCTTGGGAAAAAAAACTTCCTTATGGAAGCACCAGACTCATATCCACGCAGTGATATAGTCGGCTACGCCAGGCTAGGTTCATAACCCACCTCACTGCTTGAAATCAAAACACAGCACATCCAAATTCAACACAACACTCACATTCAGATAGATATTCAGAAAAATAAATAAGAAGAAAAATGATTAATGACCAGGGTCAGATTATCCATATATTGCATCAGGTGAGTGCCCGTTGGCACCACCCAATTTGCTGAGCTGGGAGGCACCAACATTTAAAATCATTTTCATGGTCAGAAATGGAAGATGAACTTTTTAAGCACTTGATTTTACCTTTTATCTGCCTGCCTGCGTGTGTGTGTGCGTGCGTGCGTGCGTGAGTGCGTGCATCTTTAGTTCATGTATGGTAAATGGTAAATGGTGCATTTATATAGCGCTTGCCACACCCAGTTATACAATAACCCGTTGTACCCGCTTGTCTGTACGTCTTCTCTTTTTTTTCCTGCCCATATATGGAGATATCTGTATCTGTCTGTCCTTGTCCCTTTTATGCCCATATAAGATAAGTTTAAGAACAGGTTTCAGGGCAAGGAGAACAAAATTACAGTAGATACAACATATTCAAAGCAAAAAATAAATACATAAATATAGTTGGGGCATATTTCCACATGTGGTGAGTCATTGCTACTAACAGAAATACCATTAACATTATCATAACCACCCACATGTTAACATTTATGTTTCTAGGTGACCTGAAGAATATCACCGTTTATACCAACCAGGTGTCTGTAATGAGCCATGCTGAATGCAAGCAGCACTACACTTCTGGACTGCCTCATGCAATGCTGTGTGTCAGAGCATCAGCGCAGAACCAGTCCCAACACCACTGTATGGTGAGCAACAGCACAGAACCAGTCCCAACATCACTGTATGAGCATCAGCGCAGAACCAGTCCCAACACCACTATGGTGAGCACCAGCACAGAACCAGTCCCAACATCACTGTATGAGCAACAGCACAGAACCAGTCCCAACACCACTGTATGGTGAGCAACAGCGCAGAACCAGTCCCAACACCACTGTATGGTGAGCAACAGCGCAGAACCAGTCCCAACACCACTGTTTGGTGAGCAACAGCGCAGAACCAGTCCCAACACCACTGTATGGTGAGCAACAGCGCAGAACCAGTCCCAACACTACTGTATGGTGAGCAACCGCACAGAACCACTCCTAACACCACTGTTTGGTGAGCAACAGCGCAGAACCAGTCCTAACACCACTGTATGGTGAGCAACAGCACAGAACCAGTCCCAACACCACTGTTTGGTGAGCAACCGCACAGAACCACTCCTAACACCACTGTTTGGTGAGCAACAGCACAGAACCAGTCCTAACACCACTGTATGGTGAGCAACCGCGCAGAACCAGTCCCAATAACACCACTGTGAGCAATCAAGTTCAACACTAAAGGAGTAGACAGGCTATAGTTGGGAATCGGGATATGTAGATTTTAACAACATCATAGTTTAGTTTATTATAGCCCACTGTGTCATCCTCATTATTTGTTTCCCCATCCCTGTTATATAGATAAACATACGCATAATATACAGTAGTAGATGTACTGTATATATCAACACTGTTTCAGATGTCATGTCCTTTCTATCGCGCCTCTTAGAAATGAAAGAAATGTAACATAAATGATTGGTATATTTCATTGTTCATGCAGGGCAGAGCAGTTTTGTTGGTAAATATCACCCTCTAGTGACAATACCTTGTAGTTCAACAAAAAACACATACAGCACAAATTATAGTTGGATAAGATGTTTGAATATTATTTCAAAACTGTATACACATTTTTTGAGTGAAGATACTAGTTTAATTGCGTAATTAGGAGTGCAAATATGTGACCTGCATCTATTCATGGTGCATAAACTCCACACTGCATGTTGTTTTTACATATCTTCTGTACTGCCTGAGTGCCACCAGGTTTATTTATTTACCCTAAAAACAACTTGATATGATTGTGAATTCATATGTGTGGAACCTATAAAGAAAATAAATAAACAACAGAAAGACACAAGTCACATTTTACAACCTGTAAATATGAATACTACAGAAAATATGCATGCTTCATATACAATATAATATTCAGACAGTACAGGGTTAGGAAGGAGGATGGATAGAAGTATATACAGTATGTACTGTGTACTACAACATTCTGTTCTTTGCCACTCCTGTAGGGTGGCCTGGGCACAACCTTGGTGTGTCAAAGAGCTGACTCCAGCTATGTGCTCATGGGTCTGAGGAGTGAAGGACAGCAGGTGGAGACAGGGAGCAGCAGGCGGAATGAGGGCTGTGGAAGTTTCCATTTCCAAACACCAGCAGTGTTCACCTCAGTAGCAGCACTTAGGGACTGGATACTGAAACATATTTCTGGTAGGTAGCTCTTAATCTTCCAGTGTATCTAACAACACAGGAATAGTCCACAGTTAAATTGAAATGTTTTGTAAATTTGTCAGAAGTTAGAGGAGGTTCACACTCACAAAACTAGCCTTAAGACTCCAAATCAATGACTTTTATTCAGCACAAGTGGGTTCTAAAAGCCCTCACCAGTGTGCTATAGAAGAAGAGAACAAGTGGTCTATGGAACCGATAGCTCAGTGCTTTGGAAGAGAATAATGTATGTGCGAATAAAAGTAACAAATGATTTGTAGCTTCTGGACTAGTTTTGTGGGTGCAAACATGTTCTTCTATTGAATGACTGAATGTGAGGCGATTGAGCATGATGTCCTTCTCCTCTACCTGTTTGGCACATTAGTGACATTAACTGTATTGATTGATGCAAAACATTTTGATAACATGCAGTACTGGCTTAAAAAAGAAAAGAAACGGTCTGCCCAGAATTTACAGCGAAGGCTTGGTTCTGGAGCAGTTCTCTAGAGTCTAGAGAACTGCTCCAGAACCAAGCAAGAGTAATAGTCTACCAGTCCCAAAAATACCACTGTGAGCAATCAAGTTCAACACTAAAGGAGTAGACAGGCTATAGTCTGGAATCAGGATATGTAGATGACTGAATGTGAGAACAGTAATAGTCTAGAGGCAATAGTCTAGAGTCTAGACTATTGCCCTAGCCTAGGGGCAGAGGGGAGAATGGCTGTAGTTTTTGATGTCCATGTTGACAGATTTAGCACCATGTGTATTATTATTGCTTCTGCCGATAAAGACATGGAGATAACAGTGGTGGATTCCTTTAAGAAAACAAAACCTTTTGCCTTTTGATAATCTGTAGGTACACTATTCCTATTTTATAGCAGTAATGATTTGTAAAGATCTTTCACCTAATGTTCAGGCTCCACTTTATTGATCCCTGAGGAGAAATTCTAATTAATATACCAAGCTTCAGAAAAAAAGGAAAAGTTATTACCAAAAATAATTCAGGGCCAGTCATTCAAGTAGGTTTAAACAGAATAAAAGGCCTATTTCAATGCGATAGATGCATTCAAATACACCAACACGTTTCAGCTTGTGCCTTCTGAAGTGAGACAAAACACAGAGGTATTATGATGTAGGTGCAGTGCAGTCCTCACAGTCTTTTTTTCTGGCCCCCTAGGGTCATTATACAATAAATACATGACAAGAAATACAAAATACAAAACAAGGTATACATCATGGCCTTTCCACAGACTGTGGGAAGGCCATGTGTGCACTTGTGTTCTAATTTTTCCTTTGTTTACACCATTGTAAACAAGCAGCCTGCGGGAAGGCCATGATTTATAGCATGTTTTGTATTTTGTATTTCTTGTTGTGTTTTGTATGATTCCCTCAGGGGACCAGAAAAAAAGACTGCATGTCCTCACTCTTCACTGTGACACACCTGTGAGGACTGCACCTATAATTCGTCTGTCTCTTCTTAGCTCACTACCTGCCGACACATGTTGCTGTATTTTAATGTATCTAGCCCATTGAAATAAAGGCTATGTTATACTTTTCAAACCTATTCTGAGTGCTTTTTTCAGAATACTATAGTGGTTTGAGGGATACCAGTAGCGCTCATGTAAATTCATTCTTAATTTACCAAGCCGTCGTACTGTGTGTTCTTCTAGCTGACCTGGATCTGTCAGAACCAGTTGACCAACTGCCTGACAGAAGACCCACATCTCACCAGATTGTTACAGATGACCAAGAGAGTTTGAACGCTAGAAAATATGTGGACCTAAGCTCAGATGATGAAGATTATGACACAGAATCCTCTGGAGGGTGTGTAAACTGCTGGAATGACTAATCTACCATCATCTAGTAGTCTTCATATATCTTTGGACTACCAAGAGGAAAACTGTAAGATATGGAATCTGTATTGTGATACTACTAGACATGTACTAGGTTGATTTGGAAATGGAATAAAGGTCTATAGCTCAGCAGGAATAGAAGGTTGAATTGTTCTCTGAATTGGGCAATAAGCAATGTTGTGATCCAAATTATCGTATTGTCAATTTCAAAACTCTCCTGTGTTCATCAAAACGTTTTACCTAGTTTTTAACTATTCCACCTATATTACAAGTTGCGTACCTGAAAAGGCTGAGGACATTGGCTGTGTATGCGTGGCCCTCCACAACTTCCTGAGCTGCATCCACAGATGCAGCAGCACATACAGTAGGGCTAAAAGGTAACATCCCACCTAACTTCACACTGTGTCAATAATGGGGCAACTCCACCCTTGACAATGGA
This sequence comes from Gymnoscopelus microlampas, assembly GCF_963454915.1. Taxonomy (NCBI): domain Eukaryota; kingdom Metazoa; phylum Chordata; class Actinopteri; order Myctophiformes; family Myctophidae; genus Gymnoscopelus; species Gymnoscopelus microlampas. The sequence goes on from NC_139943.1 coordinate 25,036,648, forward strand.
GCAGACATGTGAGGGAGACACCATCAAAAACAGGCATACAGAAATGGCTTTGTCGGGTGCTTGGGTGGCGCAGGAGTAAAGTTCACGTCCACGGAGACCAGGGGTTTGAATCCTCAATGATGCCTTCAGCTTGTCCATACGAGCACAATTGCCTGTGTTTGTGGGAAAGCCGCTACATCCTCCCGGGGCTCCTCACTGGCATGTGAGCCAATAGGGGCAGCAGTGACAACACTACACAGAAATGTGAGGGGAATTGGCAATTTGGTATTACCACTGAATTGGGAGAAAAAAAGGGGGGGAATAATGGACGAATAGTGTGTTTTCATCATGCTCATTGATTTACTAGATGCCAAAATATGTTGACCATGTGACAGTAACTACTCAGAAACATTCTGTTATTATATTATCATTACTATTATTGTACACTGCTGGTCCTGAGTACGATTTTCGTTTCATGTGCAAGCATGTAAATGACAAATAAAGTGAACCTTGAACCTCATTATTATTCTTTCTCCTTTTGATGAATGAATTTATTATCTATTTTTTAACATCCTATCTATGGGATCACAAAATCGTGTGCGTGTTTGTCTGGAGCTATCTGCACCCAATTTCCTGTGCACACTGTCAGTAGGCCAACTTATTACATCCACTGTTTTTTCAAATATTGTTTTATGTTTTGTGAAATATAAAATTGTATAGATCTGCTGATGGTCTGGATTCCTGGACGTGAGCAGGATATTAAACCAAACTAAACTCCAGCTAAACTCAGGATCTAAATCACTCCTCCACAATGTGTCAACAGACAAAGGCCCATAATTGAATTGGATTCCAGTAGAAACATGTATAGTGTGGAAACTAGCCCTTCTTGATCTACCGACATTGCAGATGAGCTTATGTGAAGCGTGCAATGTAAGGGGAATCTGCCATGGAACCCCATAGGCTTTAGGGTGCGGTCACACCGAGCTTTGATTCTGCCTATGCAGCGGATTCTGCTAATGCTTTTCAATGAGAACAGAGCGGTTTGTTGCCATTTGCGGATTTCCGCATAAAAACGCTCCATTCCCATTTAAAAGCATTGGCAGAATCCGCCGTATTGGTAGAATTTAAGTTTGATGTGACTGCACCCTTAATGGTTGATCTCAGTTGTGAGTTAAATAAAAAGAAAGTGGTACCCGGTAAATTATAAATGTCACAGATTCTGAAACTTCTTTAGTACCTACTTAGAGATGTTTTGACATTTCTGACAACTGGCTTCTGAAAAAGCCTAATGTATCACTGCCCTCCATGCCGAACAATTGGCCCAAGGCGAACCTTGGTCGTTATATTTGAATACAAAAGGTCTCTCAGTTCTATGGGAACTCAAGCTCTCGCCAAGAAACTTTGGTTGTCGAGTCAAACCATATTAAAATAGTCTGGACAGTGAGAGTTTCCCATGCCACACCAATTTAGAAATAGCTTCTTGAGAAGCATAGTTCAATACTGTGATTGTGAGGAGAGCCGGAGAAAAGAACTAAGAAACTTAACCCGGGGAAGAACATTAATCTTTGTTATTGATACTCAAGGTCGGGAAGATAGGGAGCTTAGAACTAAGAAATTTACCCCAAGAAGGATATTCATCTTTGTTTTTGATAATCAAGCTTGAAGAGGGTTGGGCAGAGATGAGCATCCTGCGCCCCGACCCTCTAGTCCTATAATTCCAGAAACCTCTGAGACCAAAATGTGGTGAGGCCAAAATTTGTTCTGCCCGATTCTCCTCAGTGGCTGCAGAAATTGATCTGAAATTGTATACAGCCATTGACCATTACCATGTGCACCTAACAGCGAAGCCCGTTTTTAGATTTCACCAAATCTCAGCTGTTTATTAGCGTTTTTGTGTAAAAGAATGTCGCCATGGTTACGGGGCTGCCCAGTTGCCCAGTTGCCAGATCATGTGCGCATATCCCCCCACGGATGCGTCAACCGGGTATGGACTAGTTTGTTTAAATTAAGACAAATAATTATTTTTACAATAGCCTGGAGAGAAGGCAAAATATCTTTACTAAGTTACTTTAATTGACTTACACATATTATCAGCGGCAAAGTGACGGATCTCATCTCACCTCAGTTTATTTTGTAGCCTGAGATAGCATTAAATTATTAAGAATGTGAGTAACTGACCAGAGCATTCTCAATAAATAATAAAATGTCGTCAGCAATCAGCTGAGCAATAAGGAAATGCGGTTCTGATTTGTTAATTGAAACGGACATCAACGTAGACGGTAGGCGAACAGGAGTGAACCGCCGCCGCGATGGCCTGCCAATCTTAAACAGTGGTGAGCAAATCGAAAAGTATAAAGCGTGTGAAAAAATGTGTGGATGTTAACTACTGGCAGTGTGCAAAATTTCGTTTTTGTTTTTTTGTGTGTGCAAGATTAGCTCCGGACACACAGACCCTCTTTGCCACACTGAGAAAAACAAGATATCAAAATAACTACATTTCTTTATCATTAGTTATCCTTATCAGTATTATCAGTAATCCTGCAAACATTACCGATATATGAAACCTCTGCTAGTAGATAGCAGAGAGTGGAATAGAGGGGAATAAAACAAGAGGGTTAATAACGGCTTCTCTTGCAGTCAATATTTGGAGGCCAGTCGTATGGCTGGGGTTTTGCCAAACTCTCCCCAAGACATATGAAAAACCAAACAAGTGGCAATAGATTGGGGTACCCAGATCCGCATACCACATCATTCTGACCACATAGCTGACCCAGGTTAAAATCTGACTGTAGGCACTTTATTGGCACAAAAAAATAATTATAAAAAAGGAGGGATAAACATCTGGGACTACCTACTCTCTGGGACCCCTGTCTGTGGGCCATGGACAAAGGGTTGACAACCCATGGGATAGAGGCCCTACATGATGGACATGGCAATATGGCTCTATCGAATTGAGAGCTTTGAGCCCGAGGATGTTGACGCAGCTGAGGTGCCAGTGGCGTTGTTACAGTTGGATGGGCACCACAAGGGCCTGGCTCAGCCAATTACACCTGCTTCCTTTGTGTGAGGACCCGTGTTTGAATCCAACTGTCATGTTTCACATGTCTTCCCTTCTCTCTATTCTCGGTTTCCTGTCTCTCTAAACAACTATATCTAATAAAAAATGTAAACAGTGCACCAAAACCAAAATAAATAAAGATTGCTAGAGTGTACAGTTTTGCTGTTCCTGTAATTTTTTTACTCTCCAGTTTCCTCAGAAAGAGTAAGGCGACTTCCAATTTCTGAGGTGATGTAAGGTCCTCAGTCTGGAGGATGATCGTCTTGGAAATTTCATGAAATGCAATCTCAGTACCGCAATCCCAGCTCTTCCTGCCAGGGTGAGTTGCTCAGTCTTATTAGCCTTGTAAAGGCTAATTTTGTTCCTGTTTCTCCTTCCTCCATTTCTCCTGGACTCAAATGATTTAGCATGCTGCTGAATGTCATTTTGTTTTCATTTTTCAGTTTTTTTACAGACCAACTTTGTTTATGCACTACACATTCACCAGACTGTACAAAGATAAATTGAGTAAACCCATAGTAAAGAAAACTGACAAAAATAATAATAATGCTGATCCCATATACAGTAGGCTATTATGTATATAAGGAATAGTCAACCTATGCTACCTTCCAGACTTTACCTTTTGGAAGAAGTGCCAAATAGACAGAACCTACCCCCACATGAACCAATAATGGCAATAAAGAAAATGTACAATACATTGTCAATTGAGAGTAATGTAATATAATATAGCTCTCACCTCCAAGTTGGCCAGGGCACTCTGACTTCGTTGAACTTAAGAATCGGTGTGGTGAAGTTACTTGAGCAGGAGATGCCCTAGTGTTGTGGTGGACAACACTGCTTGGACATGGACCCTTACCCGGATGGCTGGAGGACTGTCTTTAACTGTGTGCCTGTAGATGGAGAGTGAAGCAGTTCCTGGGCAAGTATAGTTTCAAGCTGCTCTGAGGGGGTTGGAGATTAACAGAGTAACAGATTCCAGCCCTCTTCAGGAAAGCCAGGTTGTCTCTTATGATACACCCCCCTTATGCAACAGTTAGCATGGACGCATAGCGCTTTTTCAATGTAATTGGTTCCGTAGCCTCGCCGGGTAAAGTCTGTCAGGTTGAACTAAATCTGGTTCCAGCCTCATGGGCATGCTGCAGCTTCACCGATTCATATGCTCTGGTAGTTGCTCGACCCAAAACCGACAATGGACATTTTTACGGTCTAATATTTTCACTTCAAAGGTGAAATACTTCTTGAGGTTATTGATGATCATGATGTCATGATGTCAGTACCACATATAACAAGTGTGATGCCCAGTGTCTGTTGGGGGGTCTGCAGGATGGTCGATTATATGGTACTGACATTGGTCCCCCCTATACTTCCAGCACACCAGTGACTGGATGCCATGGTACTGACATTGGTCCTCCTATACCTTCAGCACACCAGTGACTGGATGCCATGGTACTGACATTGGTCCTCCTATACCTCCAGCACACCAGTGACTGGATGCCATCGTCTGTGATTCCCCTGACGTGACCATTGCTGACCTCTTTATCGGAGGTAGAGGTATAACATTGTCTCTGTATTATCATCCTAAAAAAAATATTAATTAGTAGCATTGTACGCACATCTTGTTGTCCGACCCAACTATTGCTAGCATCTATTTATGGATTTGGTTTCTGTCCACTGTCGTTGCCTTCTCGTTCTCCATTTATACCCTTTCTACACACAGGACATGTGTCATGCATTTCCAGCCAGGGCACTATACAGTCTGAGTGGAAGAAGTGATTACAAGGCAGATGTCTGACTGCCTCGCCCACACTGAAGTCCTCTTTGCAGACCGGACACTCCATATTGCAGTCTACTTGTTCCTGAGATATGTTGACTGTTGGGAGAGAGGATATATTTTCCTTCTCTGCTGGAGGAGGGCCGGTGTTCTCGAACCGATCTAACAACATTGTTAGGATAGCGTCTAAACCTCCCTGTCCAAACACATAGTCCCCTACGTTAGAGTGCAGCGATGGCGTCCACATGAAGGACGAAGAACCATTGACTCCAGAGTTGGCCAGGTCAAACTGGGGTGCAGAACCGGCAAAGAAACCAATCACAGTAGAAAATAACTGTTGCGCTATGTTGTTCATCTCCACGGATCCTAGATGGTTCTCTGCGGATGGTTCTCTGCCCCCTGGCAGTCTGCTGCTGCCAAGATGTGGAGAGCCAAGGACTCCAGAGTTGGCAAACAGAACAGGTAGGATATGTTGTATGCTTCCCTCCACAATGGCTTGTGGACGATTATTTTCTGCACAGGCTTCTCCGGCACGACCCCCTGGCGGTCTCCCCTCCGCAGGTTGTGGACGGTTCTCTGCAGAGGGATCTCCACCCGCTGGCCGTCTGCCGCCGAGGGGCAGAATGTGAAAACCAGCTGTGGCTGGGTGACCGAGACCAGCCATGAGCTGTTGTAACATCCCCATCACATCTTGAATCTGTGGAGCAGATGTGTCATCTACCCTGTTGTTGGAGACATCTTCCAGGAGACCGGAGTTCTCTGTTACTTCCTCTATGAAGCCTGAATCACATCTAGGACATATATATTCCGGGAGCTTGGGGTTCACTTCTCCGTTACAGCAGTGACAGAAGTAGTGATGCATGGGAACAACTGCAGCCTCAGCAAACGCTCAGGGCAAATGTCACCAACGATCTAATCGCTGTTTCAGTGTGATGGTGGTATGAACTGTTTCTTTCTCAACAAAGCAAAAAGGATCCTCTCAAAATGTAAACCCCCAACAAATATGCACAGAGGAAGAACAAATCTCATGGAAATGATGCTGGTACTTATATAGGCATATGTCCTGGGCGTGACGTAACAGTGACATCACAGGGTTTGTAAAGGGGGATGTAAAAGCGTTGCCCAAATATGGACCTTTTCAAATACGGCCATATCCAGAGGACACTTCAAGACGGGAAGAAAGCTTCTTTCATTAATGGAAAGAAAGTGTTCTGACATCATGTGTTACTTTGATTGTGATGTCTTTCCATCATGCTGGGTGTAGCAGTGGTTCTCAAACTTTGTTGTGTCAAGGAAACCGAAATTGATATGTATTTCGCCGTGGACCCCGGTCTGAAAAAGCTTTGAAGATTTGTTGTAATGCAAAGATTATTCAAAATCTTCCAAACATTTGAGATTTCTTGAATCTTGAAATGGCAAAAATAGCAGATTGTGACACGCTGCAAGCTTGCTATTTTTGAATAGCCAACGTACAAATGGATAAAGTGGTTAAAATGATTGTGATGCTGCATTAACAAATTTAGCTGAAGACCCCCTGGAACCCCCAAGCTGGGGGTCCCCGGAACCCCACTTTGAGAACCACTGGTTTACAGTTATTTTTTATTACAGTGTAACTATCTTTTTTATGTTTTTCTTTTGCGACTGAATTTCCCCCGCGGGATCAATAAAGGTCTTGTCTTATTTTATCTTGGCTCAGGCCAGGACATCTAAAGATGAGTCTGTTGGTGGGCGAAAGACTTTGTGACGTGGAGTTGCAGGATTGGATAGGGACAGGGGGTTTACATGTTGCAGTTTTGGTTGGCTTAGCAACGGGTATGGTCAGTAGTTGCTCGATTGGTTGGGGATGGGGTTGCAGAATTGGTCGTCCCTCCAGGCTAAAGGATGGAGGGGGAGAGAGTTGTGTATGTGGGCCTGTGGGGGTGTAGATGTCAACAAGCAAGCAATGCACATCAACAAACATCACTTATTCAGGATTATTGAATTATCATTCTCCTTCCTACTATAATTATGCATACTATTTATTTATTTATCCTACTATAAATGCGTCGGATCAGCGGATCTCCAAAAATATAGATAAAACCACAGTACCCTGGTCCCTGATAGTACTGACGTCAGACTGGCCTAGACTCCATATTTGGGCAATGAACTCCATTTATGGGCATAAAAGTGACACAGACAGACAGACACAGAAATCTCCATTTATGGGCATGAAAGGGACACAGACAGACCGAGGGGTACAATGGGTACTCTGTCTGACAACAGATACAACGGGTATTGCATAACCGGGTGTGGCATGCATTTCCAACTTGCATCATTCCTGACTTGCATATCTTTCCAGAGTAGGCCAGTGCCCGTCTACTTTATCAAATGTATGAATGAATCAAAGCAGAAATTAATTCAGAATTTCAGAAAAAGATCTGACAGATCCATCTCACATGACCATAGATATATTGCATGGATTAAAGCAAACAAAAGCATGTATGGCCAAGTCCTATTATGTGAAACTAGAGTCTCGGGGGGCTACGCCCCCCTCGACCCCAGCCGCTGCGCGGGGCTCTAGGGCTGTGAGGGCGCGCTTATTTTGGGGTGCCAAAATGGTGGGATAGAACTTTCCAAAAGTAAAACAAATAATAATAATAATTGAAAAAAATGTATATATTTCTTTTTTACGTGGGGGTCCGCGGACCCCCTGGTGGGCCGCGGACCCCCTGGGAGTGTTGGGACCCCCGGGGACCCCCCTGGAACATGGCGGACCCCTTCGGCTGTTTTTTCTTTTTCATGAAGGTGGTTGCTTGTTTCTGTCGCTTGTTTTTGAAAACCTGGCATCCCGACTGGCATCCCTGGTGTGTTTACCAGATGCAGTAACCGAACGCGCTGTAGTTGTTTTCCACGCTCGCGCTAATGAAACACTAAACGGAGAAGCTTATGATTGTGAGGTTGAGCGTGAATGTATTAGCATTGTAGTCACCTGAATTGAGCGTGGAAGCAGAAGACACGGTGAAGGGGAGGTGAAGGAGCCGCTTCTGTTGTTGTCCTTCTGGCGATGGAGAGAGCTGCGGAGTTTCAATGGCGGCCCTTCGTGTTGTTTCGGCGAAACCCGTCGGCGTTCGGTGTCGGTGGTGCGCACGGTAAACGGTACGAAGCTGTTTCCCCTTCCGTTTTGTCCGAAATGTGGTGAGTAGAATTAATTAGGTTGCGAGGTGGAAAATGTGTAGTGAGCAATGAGAGGTGCCCTACGCCACCCGTAAATTCAGCGCGCCCGCCGTGGCTACTGTGTTGGCGAGATGTGGTGTGTCGGTGTTGTGTTTACTCGATTACAGAGCTGTGGCTATAGCGTCAGCGGCGCGCGGAAGTCACTCCTCGATTATATAAGTAGATAGTGTGAAAGAAGCCCCCCCCCCCCCCCGCCACACCAGCGCTGTTTCCTAAACAATTATAGAAATGATATGTTTTAGTGATATTGTTCCATGCATTCTCTACATACTGCCAACCAGGTGAAAAAAATCACAGATTGAGGCTTTAATCTTAGCTCTTATGAAATATCCGAGACCATTGGGGTTTTATGGAAAATGCTTCTAATGCTAGTTTGACCACTTAAAATGCTCTATTCTTAAAAAGAAAATAGCGCAGCGCAGCGAAAATAGCCGATCTACCAGCTCCTATTTTCGCTGCACAACATGCTTCCATGTAAGACAATTAAGATAATGGTGGCTTCTATCGAATCCAAATGACTGAAATCAGTCGTGAGGACTGAGAACTTTAATCCATGATAATGTGTGCTGATTTGCGTGATGTTTGGACAACATCTGTAGGAGTATAATATCAATTGTTTGGGGAAGAAATCTGCCTCCTGGTGGAACTATAACAGGCCGAACAATTTGAGGCAGAGGTTCTGCTCTGGCATCCATGGAGTGTGTATGCACAGTTTCACGTGGGGCCAACGGTGCTGGAGATTAGCTGTCCACACCCAGACGAATGGACAGACACACGGACGGACCGACAGGATGCAAAACATAGTCTCAGCCACACCTTCGGCCTGGCGTAAACAATACTTGTCTTTATGCCGTCACCGTCAGGGATATTCATCTTCACAGTCTGTTCCAACAGAAAAACACATAACCATATAGCACAAAACAACATAGCACATAACAACATAACACCAAGACAATACATGAAGTCTCCAAAATACGCAAGCTACACAGAAAGTGCAGCAGAACACATCCATTGAGTTCAGTTTAACACGGAAATATCATAGTGCAAGTGATATTTCCTTGTTAAAATATATGTTAAATAGCTCCTCTGATAGTAATCAAGCTTGCAGAGTGAGAATGAGATACTCTCCTCCTCTCTCGCAGTGGTGTGACTGTATGGCTCAATCTCCACCGCCTGCACACAGCTATACCATGTGAAGTCATGGTGAGAGCTCTCTTTCTATTGGCGCCTTGGACCTTATGTTACCATTACCCCAGGACCATTGGCTCTGCTTGCCTTTACCCCAGTTAGAGGCCACGCCCCCTGTGAGGCCACTGTGTGTGTCTGTGTGAGAGAGAGCAATGTTCCAAAGGTCTTGAAACAGCTTATTTTTTTTGCTCTGATCTCAGGGACTGTACAAAGGACAGGACGATTGGGCCCACTTTCTTGCAAAACAATGGACCAGACTTTAGTAAGTTTAGTCAGACTCAATTTATAATTTCAATATCTTGTTATTGGTTAAGAATTAAGATTGTGTTAGCCTAGTATCACTATTTCAACCATGCAGTCCTTGACAGTGCACTATACTGTAATTCCTTTGTGGAAACAAAGGAATCTATAGATGCAGTGTTTTGTAATGTATCTAGATCATACGTCATTCAGAATGGCTAATGTGGGTACATTCATACATATCAATACGTATTTGCTTGAATAGACACATCTTGTTGGTGTTGTGCACAAAAATCTCTATTTGCATGATTACATGGGTTACTATACAAGCTACATGATAAACTACTGACCTTTTACAGTAGGTAGCCTATTATGTTATGTCAAAAATACATGTGACAAGAAAATAAAGATTCAAATTCTGCCTCAAAATGTTACCTAGGGTGAGTTGGTTGATGCAGAGGCCAGTAAAAAGGAAACCAACCCACACAGCGAACATAAGACTAAAACAGCCTAAATAAAAGCAACTGAATGCTGAGAGCAAATTTTGGCCATCTTTGCTTCATAAGTCATATATTATTATGCAACAGTGCTCCAAAAGTGACAAAATACGTACTGTACACTTATATCCAAAAGGAGAAATACTTTTGCCATTGGGCATTGATGCCATAACGTATAGAGCCCGGCCGATGTCATATTTTGGGGCCGATGCAATCCAGATTTTTTGAGAGTTCTACCACCGATTACGATATTTTGTCCGAAAAAGTGCAACATTTTCGATTGATTACATTTGAGAACATTTAACTTGTAAGCAAACAAATAACTAAACTAAACACAAATAACAATTTAAAGGGATATTTCACTTAAAAAAAATAATTTTATCGTGTACTCTGGCTTTTGTGAACACCCCAGACAGTTTTTAAGTTCAGTTCAGATATATGGGCCAAACCGATATATCAGTCTCAGTCTAATTGTGTGTGTGTGTGTGCGTGTGTGTGTGTGTGTGTGTGTGTGTGTGTGTGTGTGTGTGTGTGTGTGTGTGTGTGTGTGTGTGTGTGTGTGTGTGTGTGTGTGTGTGTGTGTGTGTGTGTGTGTGTGTGTGTGTGTGTGTGCGTGCGTGCGTGCGTGCGTGCGTGCGTGCGTGCGTGCGTGCGTGCGTGTGCGCGCGTGCGTGCGTGCGTGTGTGTTTTGTCACACAGGTAGTTGTGGCTGTTTCTGTGGTAATAGTGACAGTGCTGTACCTCTTCCTGTCGGGATCTGGAGGAGGGAAGAAGAAGAAGAAGCTACCCGTTACACTGCAGGATCCCACAGTCAAATGTCCACTCCGTCTTATAGATAAAGAGGTGACTGCTACACACATACACACGGTTCAATTAGTTAAGGGCGAGACCACTGTACATACTTCTTTACAAAAATTGTGATCTACAAGCTCACAACACATTGCCATGCGAAGTGTTTATGAGCTTATAAAGTAGATTTGTCTAATCTGCCCAAAATTGGGACACCAGCATTAATGTAGTTAACATAAATGTTTTATTAAATTGTTAAATTGTGATATTGTTATCAAACATAAATATCAAACGTATCAGACAAATGATCATGTATCTGAACGATGAAAATGCCCCCCCCCCCCCCCCGATACTATTTAAAAGCAGAAAAGTTGAGTGCATCAGAAAATGACAGCTGAGCAGAGAGCTAATTCTGATTAACACATTGCCACTTTGTTTGTTGTCCCATGTTGTCCTTGTACAGGATATTAGCCATGATACCAAGAGGTTTCGGTTTGGCCTTCACTCTCCAGATCATGTCCTTGGACTGCCAGTAGGTACTGTATGAATATTTTGCATACGCGTTCATGAGGCTCTCTGCAAATTTATTGGACAGACAGACAGACAGACAGACAGACAGACAGACAGACAGACAGACAGACATTGATGCCTGGGGGAAATTCAGGCGTTATCAAAGCAGCAACAGCAGTAAGCATGAAACACAGGATTGGCACAGGTAAGAGTAAGGAGAGTCTGACTATCATTATAAATTAAAAATTTGTAGTGACATTTTATTGTTTCCTGATTTATGTGTTTTACTGAGATTTCACTTTATAGCTGTGTGTGTTCCTTTTATTCTGAAGCAACGTTATAGTGTTTCCTGTTTTCCTTTGTTGCTGTTACCTGTGTTGTCTCACCAGTCCTGTGAATTGCAAATTATTGTTCACTTACTGTATGTCCTGTTAGTTCTAGCCAATCATGTATGTGTTAGTTGTCCATTGTGTTCACCTGTGTCATGTCAATCCTTGTGTCCATTTATACTCCCTTGTGTTTTATGTTCCTTGCTTGTTCATTGAGATTGTCATCAGTGTTTGTTCTTGACTTCTTGTTTCCTTGTATAGATCTATTAGTGTTTTCCTCATACATTTAGGATTTTATAAATAAACCCCATGCTTTCATACTGCACTGCCTCTGCTGCCTCTGCACCGTGACAAAGGGACCGATTTCGAGCTTAAGAATGCCAGAGAGGCTGCAAGTTCCCTATTACTTCCAACAAAAAATGTCACTCTACTTTCTATTCTACTGGTCTGCCCAGCAGAATAGTATTATATAGTCAGGCCTGTCTAATTCCATTGCTTTGTCTGCTTTTCTAGTCTGCTACAAATGTGCCCCTTATTCCTCAAATATTCTATCCACCACTGGAATATGATCCAAATCTTCTGACCCCCATTTGTCTTCCCTCTCCTCTGCAGGACAACATGTGTATCTGTCAGCTAAGGTGAATGGGAGTCTGGTGGTCAGAGCCTATACTCCAGTCACCAGTGATGAAGACCAAGGATACGTTGATCTTGTGGTTAAGGTAGTTTTACATGTATTTTATTTCTGCAAAAAGAACAAAAACTGCTGATCTACATGTTTGTAGTTCAGGTATGTTTTGCTAACTGTTGGACAACAAATTATACAGGGCTTAAATGGTTAATAGAGATAGTATAACACACTTAAACGATAGATCATGACTGTACAGGTATCAACATCATGTTTTTTTATCTTGTATAGCTATAAGCAGCGTTTCTTATCCATGTCATAAAGTTTTGACATCCGTAACTTGATTTGTGGTGTTTTTGTTGTAGCCAGTTAAGTCAAACCATGTAATCTATTGACATTCTCACCTGATTGCTACAGGATATTGCTCTCAGGCCAAAGAGTTTTTACACAGTATAAGAGACAGATAGAACTGCTACAAAAACTTGTAATAAACTGGAGTGTCATCCAACATGTGCTCACTGTGTGAAAACTACTTGGTGGGAATAACAGACTGAAATTACAATATATTACATTTGTTTAGGTATACTTCAAGAACTGCCATCCTTCCTTTCCAGAGGGAGGAAAGATGTCTCAGTACCTGAATGACATGGCTATAGGAGATACCATTGACTTTAGAGGACCCAATGGACTGCTGATGTACCATGAGAATGGTGAGTGAATGAGAAAGAGAGTGAGTGAGCGACCTTGAGAACGAGAGAGAGGGGAAGAAGACTATCATCTCTACTGACCTTGTATTGAGCTGTTACTTTTGAATGTCATTAACCTTTTATGGCCAACAGATGGCAGTGTAGCATAACATTGTCGTGTATTTCTTTCAGGGAAATTTTCCATCAGACCTGACAAGAAGTCTGAGCCCAAGATTAAGAAGGTCAAACACATTGGCATGATCGCTGGTGGAACAGGTTAATTTACATTTCTGTTCTATTCTAATCTATGAATAATGGACACTTGAATGAATATGTGAATTTAGGGAAACATCGCTACACTTTGCAGTGACGCTCTGAATCTTTTCAGTATTTCTGTCCACTGCGTAATTTGTTTCAAATTATGAGACTTAGTCTGTAAAATGATATATTATATCTGTGAAGTGTCTGTGAGAGTGAGAGATGACAAAAGGTGCACTCTCTTTAATTTGGATCATTACATCCAATGATGTAAGTAGTTTTACATCTACCTACTGCACACCACAGTAGATCTGGGAGGGACTTTCATGGCATACTGCTTTGTTTGCACAGATAATCCAGTGTACACCGCCTTGTTAATGAATGTACTGCAAATACAGTATAATATCACTTTTGCTTTTTGTTAATAAATGAATGCCGTATTTTAGCCTTTTTCATAGCTGATGTACAAGCTCATAACACGTCGAGATACGACATGTGAGCTTGTATATCTGTTATTTTAACTTTTTACATTCACCTATAATGACATGCCCAAAATATGGCCACCAGGTTGAAAGTGGTTTCTTCTGTCTGTGGCATTTATAAATATTGAACCAATGACAAGTATTAACAAGAGCTTGTGACTAAATAATAACTACATTGGATCCATTGGCACACCTGCTCTTTTTTTTATTTCCTGAAAAGTAGCTGTTTAGGACAAGGTTTCTGCCCGACAGCACTGATATATAATATATGTTTAAACCATCCCCTGAGAAGAAGAACACTGTCCTTTGTCTATTCCAGGTATCACTCCCATGTTGCAGCTGATTCGTGCCATCACAGCAGACCCTTCTGACCAAACCATGTGCTCTCTCATATTCGCCAATCAGGTGTGCTTCACTTTTCTTTTCATTTTTTTAAAGGACAATTCTACTTGAAAACGTGTCAGCTAGTAATCCCAGCCTTAAACCCTAACATCACTATTGTGGGGCTAACATTTGGTGAACATAGCCGAACTACAAGCTCACAATGCGTCACAACGTGATACATTGTGAGCTTGTGGATCGGCTAATTTTGCCTCTACCTTCTCCTATCATTGCATAATCTTTTAGAAGTATTTACATTCCACAGTAAAGTCTAATTTATGCAGTACTTTGTCACACAAAATGACCCTTGACCAAAAATAATTACAATTTTCAACAGAAAAATGTGTCTTTCATCTCCCTTACGAATCTTTTTCCCTCTCAGACTGAGAAAGACATCCTCTTAAGAGAAGAGTTGGATGAGGTGAAGAGGGATCATCCTGATAAGCTCAACCTCTGGTTCACACTAGACAAACCTCCACAGGGTAACACACTGGTTTATAACCATACTTGAGTGCTTATAACTGTGTAATTGAGTGCTTATAACACTGTGTAATTACACAGTGTTATGAGCATATTGCAAAGTATTTGTAATTGACCTTAAAAGTCATTATACAATTCTTCATCATGTGTTATGATTATTGTTATAAAATATTATGAGTATTTGTGAGTTCTTAATTATCATATAAATAATACATTAAACATCTTTCTCTCTATCTCGCCTATTTTCTGTTCTCTTGACCTTCAGATTGGAGCTACAGTTCAGGGTTTGTGAATGCTGACATGATCAAAGACCACCTCCCTCCTCCGTCCAGTGATGTCCTGGTCGTCCTCTGTGGTCCTCCACCCATGATCCAATACGCCTGTCTGCCAAATCTTGACAAGATGGGATTCAAGACAGATAACATCTTTGCATACTAGCGTACAAAATACAGCAAGCATCCTTTCAATATTTCATAATTCTGAAAAAAAAGTCAAAATATTTTGAGGCGTCCGGGTGGCGCAGGGGTAAAGTTTGTGCCCTCCACACTCTAGACCAGTTGTTCTCAACGTGGGGTCCAGCGACCCCTAGGGGTCCTTGAGGGTGTTTCCTGGGGGTCCCCAAGCATGAAAATCAGGTCGAACACTTATATACAGAGGCTATTGAAAAATGGGTGATCTACAAGCTCACAACATGTCGCAATGCGACCGTTGTGAGCTTGTAGATCTGCTATTTTCAAAAAAGCTTGAAAAGTTTTAAAATGTTTGGAATATTTTTAAAACATTTTAACAACACAAATCTTCTATGGGCGTCCCTGGCACAAAATATTTTCAGATGGGGGTCCGTGGCCAAACAATAATTTGGGGGTCCTTGACATATTTGAGCACTGTTTTAGACCCACTTGGCCGGCAGATTATCATACCTTTGTACATTGTTTTACAGTCAAATTAGGCTACTACTTGTAAAATCTTAAATGTTATTTCATACTTTGTCATTGTAATTAAGCTCAAAAACGTTTTTAATAAAAACATTTCTAAATCTGCATTTTGATAGGGTCATCTCTTTGACTATGCTCTGGTCATCATGAATTTAGTTTTTTTGTAAAGTAGGGCATCACTTTTCATTATCTACACACATTGAAATCTCGAATAGTAGACATGCCACACTTGGCTACATCAACTTGTCTCTTGGGCATGACAAGTGGTGAAAAGTATGTAGGCTACAATTTTGAGGTAGTCTGCTTTTAATTTCGAGCATTTCAATTTGCTATACTTTATACACTACATCTACACTATTATACACTAGCCTACATCTCAGAGGCAAATGTGTTTATTTTTTTTTGCTTTTAGCAAAACATACATTAACTTATAAATTATAGGTTAAGATACCCCGCAGCACATAATGTCATTAAAATCAGCCCCACCTCTATACCAGCATCATTAAGGGAATGGACACATTAATCCTTTACTAATTACAATCAGCAGACTATGAAATGTGCCATTCTTCATAATGAGTAGCCTATAGGCGACATTCATGTTTAATATAGGTACTATAAGTATTTTTTTTTCTTTGCTGCAAATTGCAGTAAGCCTATTGATACTTTAACTTAAAGTCTGTGTAGGTACTTCCAGTGATGGAAGAAGTACTCACATGTTTTACTTATGTAAAATTATCAATACTGCAATTTAGAAATACTCTGTTACAAGTAACATTCCAGTATTCAAAATGTACTTGAGTAAAAGTACACAAGTATTGATTACAAAATGTACTTAAAATACCAAAAGTAGAAAGTACTAAAGTAGAATTTAAAGTTTTCAAATGTATACAAATCTTGTGAAAATAGCAGATCTACAAGCTCACAATGATTGTTAGCTTGTAGATCGGCTATTTTCAAATGGCCAAAATGTATATAGGGCTGAAGTGTTTAATGCATGTTTTGTAATAATCAAAATCTACAAAGGAACAAGTAACTCAAGTTTTCAAATAATTGTAGTGGAGTAAAAGTACAATATTTGCCTCTGAGGTGTAGTGGAGTAGAAGTACAAGTATTGAAAATAGTAAATACTGAATAAAGTAAAAAAAATACCTCAACATTTTACGCACTTGAGTACGGTACTTGAGTAAATGTACTTAGTTACTTTACACCACTCACTGCCTACATCAAGTTCTTCCAGCGCTGGACATGACTGGGATGCTTCTTGTGGGTCGGACTGGACCGCAGACATGAACTGCTGACAGCGCATCCACCAGTGGCGGAGCGTCCGGGGAGGCAAGGGAGGCGGCCGCCTCCCGGCCCGCGACCCTGGAGGGCCCGGCCGCGGCCCCGACCCGGTCGCCGCGACCGGGCCGGGGCCGCGACCTCTCCGTGGCGCCTCTCCGCCTCTATAAGAATTAAACAACATAACCCTAACCTAACCCTATCCTAACCCTAAAACCGAAATAAAGTGACAAAAAGCCCCCCAAAAGGTGACCCGACCCGACCCAAACCCGCAAAATTTTCCGCGCGCTTCGCGCGCGGGATGTGCACCCACGCACGCGCGCTGCGCGCGCGTGCGTGGTGGCACGGGGGGGGGCCTGATCACTGTGCTCTGCCTCCCGGCCCGGCTTTCAGTTGTTCCGCCACTGGCATCCACATTCGTCACGCTATAAATTTACACTCTTATCGCTCGGGTTCCCATTGGACGTCATTATAGGAGCTCAGGAGGAGGCACCGCCTTTCGCATGGTGCTGCCGTTTAGTGTAGGCTACTGCTGACTGACTGACTGACTGTCTGCACGGAGTACACGCTGCATTTAACGTGAGAAGAACAAGACAATACAATAGAGAAATATTACAGCGTGGATTGGATTGTCAGGTAAGGTACCAGTTAGTTACTCTGTGAGTCTGTGGACATAATAGTTGGCTGACTTGGCTCAGAGGAAAGTTCCGTTTGGAATAATGGATCAGTCTAACTTTTGGTGCCACAGCTGTCATGTGAGTTTTTTAATTGGCACTTAATTTGTCCAAGTGGCTGACAACCGCTGTTTGTCTTCCTCATCTAACGTGAGGTACACGATTGAACGCTGATCTGGAATGTTATTTTGAACCTGTTCGACATATGTGACACCAGTGTAGACAACACTGACTGACTGTGCTGTGTGAAGTGCGCTACCAGCAGTGGTGTAAAGTAACTTACAATTTTGAGGTATCTTTACTTTACTGGAGTATTTCCAAATTTAAATATTTTTATGCTACTTCTTCTTTAGCCTTGGATCAAGACTATCATAGTTGTATTTTATCGAGTCTGACTTTTACTTTCGTGGACGTGTTATAGATATAGATATACAAATACAAATGTCAAATACAATAAAATACATTTATGATAGTCTTGATCCAAGGCTACTACTCCACTACATGATCTCAGAGGCAAATATTGTACTTTTACTCCACTGCAATTATTTGAAAACTTTAGTTACTAGTAACTTTGCTTTTATAAATTATTATATCATAAAACATATGTTTAGTACTTTTACTTTTGGTACTTTGTCTTTAAGTATATTTTGATGCCAATACTTTTGTACTTTTACTCAAGTAACATTTTGAACACAGGCCTTTTACTTGTAACAGAGTGTTTCTACATTGTATTGCTACTTATAGTTTACTTAAGTTAAGTAATATATCGGAGTACTTATTCCACATGTGTAGACAACACTGACTCTGACTGTACTGTGTGAAGTGGCAGTGCTACTGAATTATTTGTTCGTGTGTAATGTTATTGATACCGTCGGGCTCAATGCGGTGTTTGGTTCCAACTATGTTCTGATGATGATCGTGTTGGCTACAGCTGCCACATGGGCAGTTACAGGAACATAGTTTAGTTGTTTTGAGAATAATTTGTAAAAATCTGTGATCTTTAACCTCACTAGTAGTGGTGCTGCACTGGTCCCCAAACTTTTTGGCTTGAGACCCAAAAGAGAACTTTGTTTCCCTAGGACCCAATGTAGTGAAAATAGCAGATCTACAAGCTCACAGTGCCTTGCAAGCTTGCATATCTGCTGTTTCACTACTTATTGTTGTGTTTCCTAATTTATGGAATTTGTTTTATTTATATTTTATTCATGAAATTATTTTTGAAAATCTGTTTTCAACTCAATAATTTTGTTTGTGGAAATCTTTAAAACAACTTTTAAAATAATAATAATTCATGACACAATGTAGGAAACCAAAAATAAAGGGTGTTTAGTCACGACCAATGGAGCACTGTTTGGGAAACAGTGCTGTAGGCTATGCTCAAGTCATTACAAAACTATTCTGGGAATACAAGAAAGAAGGTGTAGCCTATTCTTGTAAAGTTTCCTGACTTGAAGTGTGGGTTATATTGTAGGCAAATCAATAACACAAAAGTTATTTAATTATGGTTTTGTTTTATACTGATGCTCGGGAAGTTTTGGCTTATTTTTGTATCACTTGCACAGTCCTAGAATAACGTGTTTATTCTAGGACTGTGCAACTGCAAGTGAGGGTCGTGTGTCTAGGTTGCGCCATATGCCTTCACCCACCCTCAGACCTGAAACCCAGTCAGGCGAGAAGGCTCATCTCATGTAAACACTGTTGAGTGGACTTGTTGTTTCAGACAAAAGGATACACTTTCACTCAATTGAGCAAGATATTCTGGCTCGCCTCATTATTAATTATATCGCTGGCTAATCTGTTATTGGCCTTGTGTCCAAACTGAACTTAATTAGACAAGCGGCCTACTCCCCCCATTCTGTCAGACGCAGCTCCTGTGTGTTTTCTCAGCTGTCAGACTGCCAGCCCATTGACTGTTATTGGCATAATGCAGGAAGCCTACTGTATACTTATGGAAATTGTAGGAGCACTTTCATTCATGCCAGTAGACTGAGCTTTGAGTTTGTTGCCCAGTCAGCATAAGGTGTTGTTCACTACATGGTTGAAGATTTGTCTAATTCAAATCCAAGTGAAATAGTGAGTTTAACCAGTATAACTTGTTTGATTACAAAATACTCACCTTTTGCAGGCTATTAGTAGGCCTACTGATCGTTCTTATGACTCATTTGTTTAACCAAATATTCACACACAAAAAGATTGTCTCCTTCTGCTTTGCTTTTGTTAGATCTAAAATAGATAGTCTTAATTGATTTATATTATAATTTATTTTATTTAGAAAGAGGTGATAAATGGAAACAAACTGCACAATGATTGTACTTTGGTTCTCTCTGGCTTTTGTTGTCTTGATTAAATGGGATAGATTGACAATCAATTGGTGACGGAATGGATTGAGGATTTATGTTTAATAACTTACATCTAATCCTTATGTTAATCTGTATTTATTTCTATTATTGTATAAAGTAAAATGTATGTGTCCTTTGACAGATAGGCTACCTTTGTTTTGAACTGAACTGAAGATTACAACAATAACATAGGAATTATCTTTGGTATTGATTTATTCCCTTTTAAGGCCCATTTCTTCGTTACAGCCAAACCATGATATTTAAATTTCCTACCGTTTCATGTTGGCATTTCATAATCTATCCCATGTTGCCCATGGGGCAAAATAAATGCCATTACACAAGCTGTGAGTTCCTTGAATAAGTGAATGACTTATAAGGGGTTGGCCCTGCATATCACTCTGGAGAGAGGGAAGGAGGATGACAAAAATACACTAGGGAGCTGGGTGTCACAGTCATGGAACAACCAGCTGGACTGCTGTCAAATGAGAAAGGCCAACTTAAGCACCAGTAGCCTCCCTGCCTACATTAGTGTTTTTCAAAGACCAGATAGATCTTTAGGGCTTTATTTTACACTCACCTATACAGGTACTGTAAGCTTGGTGGTGTGGTGTGGTTCTGTAAGATTGTGACATGAAAATGTGGGTAGATTAATGGCTGTCCACATTGAAATATTTAAATATTTCCTTCAAGGCAAGCCATGTTTTCAAACCCTCACCAAGTTTGGTAACTATCTCTAGGCAAGCTGAAAGCCCCCCGATACCCCTGACACCTCATACTCCCTCCATGACCCCCATACGTCCCATCTTCCAAGCATCTAATTGCAAGAAAACATGGCATGCATGGTTCAATCTAAGGTACTGTGGTGCTCAAGTCTATAACTAACCGACAGGAGGAGCTTATAGAGAGCCTGATTACTGGAGCCCACTTTTGACCAGTGCACTCCAAGCTATAGGAGGACACCGTATGGAGAGAACTACTTGTCACCTCTCCAAATCCAATTTTGCACCATTTAACTTGTGTTAAACATGAGGAACCTTCAGTTTGTAAAGCAGTAATACTATGTGATATAATTATGTATTGTGTTCGCCACACCACAGAATAATGTGTTATTAACCAACCTGCCAAATTTGAATGGTAAAGAAATTGCCAAGTTACGTTTTAATTAGAACGCAAGATTTGCCATTATGTTTTGTAACACTTACTGCTCAAACACTTACTGTACAGAGCTAAACTTGGAGTTAACTTTCCATTCGCACTTTAATTGCTTTTATTGGTTGTTATGGGAAGTATGCACATTTCTTCATGCCTGTGTGAACTTTGTACCCAAGGCTTGTAGGATCCACACACTCTTTAATATTCCCCTTAGTAAACAAAGTGTTTTGTTACAAACGTAAAGCTCCATATTCCGATGGTAATCAATCATAGTTTGTTTAAATTAAATAAAGGATACAAATTTTAGCGTTCCACTTCTAGCAATGATTTCAGAATATCGGAATATAAAGCTATTTAACTCTTATTTGAACTCATTCACTGCCAGACTTATTTCTGGCTGCGTTTGCCCACTGCCAGCAATTTAGTTTTTCTTACCTTTTCAACTGGTCACAGAAAATGTATATCCATTATGATCGATCGTCCGACCGTTTGTAAACACAAACGGTATCAGTGTGCGTCGCCCAGAGAAAAAACAATCCAACCACGACCGCCCCTTGCCTTGTAACAAAATGTTGAATATACCATGTCTCGCCAAAAATGCACCCTTTTCTTACCTTTTGAACTGGTCACGGAATATTTATATCCATGTCTGATCGCTCGTCCGACCGTTTGTAAACACAAACGGTATCAGTGTGCGTCGCCCAGAGAAAAAACAATTAAAAAAAAGTCAACTCAAGATACAGCTGTTTTCTGTAAAACGCTAAATAGGAAGTGAACGGAGGTGGAAATCTTCGGATGACGTGATTTCCAGATCCGTGTGAGTGAAGAATGAAGAATGGTCACTCGGGTGATAGAGCCCCCCCCCCCCCCCCCCCCCTCCCACCAAAAAAACTAAAAGTCGTCAGAAGTCGTCCTTGGCAGTGAATGAGTTTGACACATTTTTACTGTCTGTGTCACCAAACAGGCAGGCCATTCACAAACATTGATACTGTAAAGCCAAGTATGAATTTTGAGCCACAACCCAGAGATTTGATGGTAATTTGTGTTATCTGCACGTATATATATATGTTAATGGGCAAATGGGTGTTGGAACCTTAATCCCAACTCAGGAAGCCTGCTGCTTTCTTCACTACATGGTATGTACATAATAATGGCTTGTTAAACTATGGGACAGCTATGGTTGGTCATATACCTGTTCCCATTGGGTGTCCACATGGCAGCAGTGGGATAATGCCGATATAATGGCAGACAGTAACAAGAGACCCCCCCCGTTACAACTGTTTGTGCCAATAATGTCTGATTTCCCCCTTACGGCCATGGTTTATTTGGATCATCGTGGCTCGTGGGAATATACTGTTGCTTGTTCTCATAAGAAGAGGTCTCATATACTTTTTGTCACTGCCTGTGGTTATTTTGGTGAATATAAAGTACTGTTCACACTGTCCTCCTGAATATCACATGTGTGACTTATTTACCCTCAGTGCATGGCCTGATCTTTTATCTTGACTGTTTTATTATGTTGTTGAGGTTTATTTAATGTGTTGATCATGTAACACACAAATTCATCACCATTGCAATAATGTTTGGCTCTTTTGGATTGGCTGTTATGAATATGTGAATATGTGGTATCGACTAGTTGAGAAATGTTTTTAGTTTTATGTTGTCGTGTGCACTCTTTTCCATTCCATACTTCTTGATTGGCTGTGACATTCTTTTGCTTCTGTGATTGAATCCGGGCTGTTTTCCATGCATTTGCATCTTGCCTGATCTGAGGATTGGACTGTGGTGCCCTGATATTTACATGTATGGAACTACTGTAGGGTGGAGATGCAAATCTTTGTTTCCTCCTTCCGACTTATTTGTTCTTACGCACCGTATACCTAATTTATGCTCTGTTGAATGAATGTTGCATGCAGCACATCTATAAGCTCAATGCGCAGCATCCGCAGCGTGTTGGGAGCTTGTTGATCAGCCATTTTCAATACCT
Organism: Gymnoscopelus microlampas; assembly: GCF_963454915.1. Lineage (NCBI taxonomy): Eukaryota > Metazoa > Chordata > Actinopteri > Myctophiformes > Myctophidae > Gymnoscopelus > Gymnoscopelus microlampas. Next base: position 25,059,502 of record NC_139943.1, read on the forward strand.
CCCTGCTCTTCTGTTGAGAGTGAGACATTTAGATCATGTTGTCTGGTAGGACCACTACTGGTTGACAAAACTGATATTGCATGAAACTCAAATATATAAGTAACTCGGGTTCCTAAACATGCTCACTTTATAACTCAACAGTAAAAGCAAAGCCAGCCTTCAGTTTGTGTGATGTGTGTGCATGTGTTGGAGGTGAGATCAGAGTTGTTGGTGTGACCTAGTTATGATAATCCATGTGTCTATTAATTGCTTTGCAACTAACCCCTGCCTCATAACAGTGTTATCTAATACACCTGTATAGCTTTAGACGGAAGTTACATCAGAGATAACTATGACTACATTGTGAGTTTCCATTCTATTACCACTAAAGTCTTTCTGTGTCATGTAATCCCTCTGGTACCTTAAGGCTAGACTAAGGATCTGAACTTTGCTCTTGGTGTGTGCAGTATTATCTCACTCACTGCACTTCTAGAGATCTCCACAGTAGAGTCTGACGATGCCAGATTTGTACGAGTCCTAGGTCACCAATTACTGATGTTTCTTTTACCAATATTTTGAAAAAAAGAATATATATTTACCTCCCTGCTTATGATCCTAGTTAAAGGTAGGGTCAGTGATATTTTTCGGTTAAAACAAAAAGTATTTTGTTAAAAGGTTAAAGCACTATATTCTGATAGTAATCATTGCTATAGAGTGTTTGTTCAGTAACAGGAGTCTCCCCGTCTCTCCAGCTCTTTAATAAATGGAAAATACATTTTCCGGTAGGTGTCAAAATCTCAGCCAATCAGGAGAAAGTACCCATTTTTAAGCTTCATTTTTTATAGTGTTCCAGTTCCAATTTTGCCTGCTCATTTCTTAGTGTCGTCACTTCCAATTTCACTTGTTTAATCTATATCCTGATTGAGTTCTCTATCCTGATTGGATAAAATTGGAAATGAAACTGAAACGAAAATGCATTTTCTGTTTTATAAAGAGCTGGAGGGACAAGGAGACTCCTTTTTACTGAACAAACACTCTATAGCAATGAGTACTATCAGAATGTAGAGCTATTTAACACTTATTTTAACTAAAGAAAATCACTTACCCTACCTTTAAACTTTTGTGAATTAAAAAAAAAAGTTTGAAAATGTTTGCCTATAATGACTTGCCCAAAGTAAGGATCCCAGCACTTAAGAATTGGGAAACATCGGCTCGCAGCACATTTTGCTGTTACCAATGTAATAAAGAAAAAGTCAAATACAGTAATGGCCAACATTTAAGCCAAACTAATACATTGGAACACTTCTAGTAACACGTTTTAAGTCATAAAGCTCAGCTGTCCTTTCAGGTTTACATTTTTTAAACTTTTCATGATCCATGTTTTCGTTGAGGACATTGTGTTTGATCATATTATAACTTGTCAGTTCAGTTGTGCAGAATACCTTATTTACCAGCTGTAATGCATTTTTTGAAAGGCAGCCATCAACAACCACACACATCTGTGTTGCTTCCTCTGTGAGTTTTACATTATTAGTTGAGCTGTCATCAACTCAACACAAGGCCATAAAACTTCATTTACTGTGTGCACTAGATCTTTGGCTCAATATCTGTCCTATGGTGTAATTTGGTAGTCAGAGGTCAATAAGATGGTCAATTATTAATTAAAGCACAATACATACTCCTTCTGACATACAAAATGTTCTTAAGAAAGGGAGGTGATATAACCACAAATTAACTCTTTCATTGCCATGGACGGGAATTCCCATCGGATTCTGCAAAGGCTCACACTGCCAATGACCGAAATGGACGGGAAAAAAAGATGTACTGCTCCATTCACTTCCTGGTTAACTTATTACTTAAAAATCCTGTATCTCAGCTTTTTTTTACTATGTATTTTTGAGAGACATTATTTTCAAAGGCGTATAAAAGCGAACGGGAGGTCACAATGACATTTTCTTTATTTTCGCGAAAGCACAGTGAAACCCTCTGTGATTTGCAACCATCAGGGGATCGATCATACTGGAGATAAATATTCTGTGACTACTTGAAAAGGTAAGAAAATCGAAAAATCGCTGGTAGTGGGCATTTTTAATGTATACACTCTGGCAGTTAAAGAGTTGTTAACGGCATTCCAAGCTTCGGAAAGGTGGTCTCAGAGCTTTTCCTCAGGTTAATCAACACACTGTAAAAATCAACCGTGAGTCTAATTTATACTTAATTGCACCACAGTGTCCCTGTCAAAAATAACTGATATCCGAGCTAACAATGCAACGTGTTAGCTTGAATAATATATATGGTATTCCAATAAGCAACACGCATTTTACTGCACGGTGGTCTCACTCCAAGGGAATAACGATTTTCTTTTGCTGATGAGTAGCTTTGTCTATCCTATAGGCTTTTATCTGCTCAGTGAGGGTGTGTGCACCCTCAGCCTTGTGCTGGTCTGATTTAGAGCATAGATATTGTCTCACTAGATAAGCCTCCGGAAAAGCAGTTAGCAATTAGTATCAGGGTGGCTCTCTTGTGTGATGTTTTGGGGCAATTCTGGGGGCATTTTTTAAATGCAACCCAATTACCCAAACGACACTAACACAGTTAAGCCTTGGAATTGGATTATAGTAGGTAAAGCCTAAGTTATATTTTGCCATACGACAGCATGGCGGGTAAAGCCAAATTTATATTTCGCAGTACAACCACATCGCTCATCGATAATATTGCATCAGCGTTTTCATTTCAAAATCGTAATTTTGATGATACCAACCCAATGTATGTAAAGGTCTACAACAGAGAATTGTGAGTCCACCACAATGATTAACACCAATTAAATAGTGACACAGAAATCAAATCATCAGACTTAATTGGCTGAAAAATTGGCTTTTCATTAGGGAAGTAAAACTCATGTAGAAAACTAGAAACAAAATTCCTTTTAAGTGTGCCTGCAGCTGGCTGGAGACTCAAAATAGTGTCACTACAAAGTACCACCAATCAACTCCAAATGGCCTGAGACGTGCTCCTAACAGGTTTTTGGGTTGTCAATTTTGGTGGGGTATAAAAAAAGGGAAGAGCCCAATATCCGCTGGGTTTCAATGGGGGGACTAAAAGGGAGCGTGGTTTCGTAGTTTTGCCTACAACGTCGCCGTGGTAACGCGAAACGGCTAAAAAAGTAATAGCCTGGTTGGCCCGGTCGTTGCACACGTTTTGATGTATACATTGGAGGGGCCGTATCAACCGTTTAACTATGTAATAACACACTGTAATAATTGCGTAGTAATTATGGGGCGGGGCTTGGTTGATAAACACTGGTTGCTGGCCAATGAGAGGAAAGATGGAATAGGCAATCTGCAAGCTAATAAGGTTTCACAAACGTTCCGCACGTTTCGATGTATACATTGTCGGGGCCGTGTCAACCGTGTGGGAGGAGCATTTGGGGCACCGCGCGCGGCCAAAAAAGGCATTTTTTTTGGTGAATTACGTCGCCATGGTAATGCGTAACGGCGAAAAACTTCCGAGCACACGATTCCCAGCCAAGCCGCACGTTTTGATGTATATTTTACCGCGGTAGTGTAAACCGTGCTGCAGTTACGGACGGACAAAGTTTTGTGGCGACAAATAAATAACATTAAAGGACGACTTCACCGATTTTCAACCTATCTTCATATAATATGTCCTCACTAATACTCATGATAAAATGGTACCATTTTTTTCCTACTCGGTCTGTGTCTCAGAGGAGGGCTGTGGACAGTTCAGAGTCCCGTCTACCAGTGACATCATCAATGGGGAATCCAAGCTAATAGAAACGGCAGGCTTTCTATTCCTGGAAAGTTGCAATGCAATAAAATAAGCCATTGTTCTCGTGTTAATAGAAATCTAAATAAAAAATGTGAAATCTTGTTGGAAAAAAAAATCATGCCTAACGATGATGTCACTGGTAGACGGGTTTCTGGACTGTCCACAGCCCTCCTATGAGACACAGACCAAGTAGAAAAAAATGGTACCATTTTATCATGAGTATTAGTGAGGACCATTTATATGAAGATAGGGTGAAAATCGGTGAAGTCGTCCTTTAAGTATTACCGAATACAGTGTTTTGCCATTACATGGCAGGCACACTTAATAACACGTGGCACATCTTGAAAATGACAAATAAAACAATCAATAGAGGTGTTAAGCACTTAGCCGTATATACTTCATCATGACAAATGGTGAAAATAGCTGATCTACAAGCTCGCATTGCATTTTGAAAATGTTGAAATTCTTTAGAATTTTTGAAATTGTTTAGAAATTATTTTATGTATTCACCAGCCCAAAATAGGGACAACAGGATGACGGTGGTTAAAGCACACCGCACTTAATTAGCTGAGGATAAGCTTATTTAGGTTTGGATCCAAAATGGGTCACTCAGAAAAGTGAAAACGAGTGTTTATTGTTTAACCTCCCCGCTAAGATAAGAATGAGAGACACAGGACTAGAATCTGTTTAAGATGACCTACTTTTGTTGTCGTAGCAGTCATCAAAGGCTGATGTATTAGACTGTCAGTAAACACAGAGGACATTACAAATGATTCATGGGAGGAAGTGGGAATTGCTTTTCTGGGTACATATATCAACATTACAGTGCATGTTAAGTTCAGTGCAATTTATTTAGGAAAAATCTGTCTTGAACTTGACCTAGTAAAACTTTTAAGTTTCCAGACTCTTCATTTAAACACTATGTCATTTGTTGGCAGGGCTTCAATCCCCAAGGGCATGCCCATATGGATTATACTGATGACATTCAGGGATCTCCATATATGAGCATATATGAGCATGAAAGGGATACAGACAGACGGGTACAAAGAAATATTGATAAAACCGCAAATCCCCATGTATGGATGGAGTACCCTACCCTGATGTTCTCAATATGATGTCATAGTACTGGCATCGTAGACTGGCCTGGACAGGACTGCATATTTGGGCATACCTGATACAGAACTACATTTGTGGGCATAAAAGGAACACAGACAGACGTTTGCGGAAATCACCATATATTCTGTGCATAAAAGGGACACAGACAGACTGGTACAATGTGTATTGCATAACTGGGTGGGGAATGCATTTCAAACTTTCATCGTTACCGACACTTAGGACACACTTTCTGTAGTACAGCCTGTTTTTAACAAATGTTTAACAAAGACCTCTTTTGTTGTTCCATTGATGTTTGTTTAGCTAACAGTGACTAAAGGTTAATTAAAGGTAGGATAAGTGATATTGTTTGTTAAAGTAAGTGTTAAATTGCTCTATATTCTGATAGTACTCATTGGTTTTTTTTCAGTAACGGGGGTCTCCCTGTTTGCTGTTTCTCCACCTATTTAATAAACAGAAAATGTGTTTTCAGGATACTTTATCCAATCAGGAGAGAGAACTCATGCAGGGTCCAGGATAAACGAGTGAAATTGGTGTTGACACCAAGAAGTATGCAGGCAAGATTGGAACTGGAACACTATAAAATTGAAGATTAATAAATGGATCTTTCCTGATTGGCTGCAATTGGCAACACCTGAAAATGTATTTTCTGTATATTTGAAAGCTGGAGAGACGGGGAGACCCCCTGTTACTGAACTATAGCAATTATTACTATCACAAATTATAGAGCTTTAACCTTTTTAACAATAAACCTTTTGTTTTAACAAAGAATATTGTGTGTATGAAAAAATATATGGTAAGAAACTGAAAGTAGATTTGAGGTGAGTGTAAACAAGACCTTTCAATGTCTTGATCCAGTGACACTTCACTCCTATTTTACCTGTCACCTGCATAATACAGTTGTCATTCCTGAACCTTTAGGCTACTGCTAACCTCATTGCATACATATTGTATATCAGTGTCACTAAAAGTCCTGCAGTTGCAGAAAGAGCCTCAAACATACACATTAAAGGAGCGTCTGAAATCTGTATGGTAGAGTCGCTTGGTTATGCCTTTCAAAAGGACACATTTGGAGGGCCTTGCATTCTGTAAAATGTAGAATTCAGAGCTCCCTAATTCTAGGTTTTGGAGGTCTTTTCCGTTCTGGAATGTTGGCTAGGTTCTGTTCCTCTGACCACAGCTGATGTGGCTTGCTTTTTGGAATGATGATACTGACAGACACAAGACGGTGCAGATATAGATGCTGGGATTATACTCTGATCAGATTTGTTTTCTTCTCTATTGTGAAAATATGGAGGATGTACATACGATAATGTGCAGTAATCGTCTACGAGTTCGTCACAGTCATGAGGGGAAAAGGTAATGCAATGTAGCATGCAGGTTTAAGATTGGAAAGTGCCCTCAGGCATAAACAGTTTAACTCAAGCCCTATACGACACATGGTGAAAATAGCCGATCTATAAGCTCACAACTTCCAAGCTTGTAGATCTGCTATTTTTGAAAATGTAAAATAGGGACGCCAGGGTTAATGTGGTTAAGCTTATGAATGAGTCAACCTTTGTTTTCATCATTATAGGCTGCTACATAAATAAGTCTGCACAAAAGGCTTTAATTGATGTTCAAGTTCTTGTTACATGTTATGTCACCAGTATGGTACCAAACAGGAAAAGGCTTATTTCATTAGTCAGTCATTCAATGCCCATGAATAGATATACAGTCTACTGTATGAATTCCTGGCATTAACGGACTTGAGTGACAATGACAGACAGCTATGTATACTGTACCATAAAGTCCCTAGGAGTCATGACTTCCAAACTGCAACAATAAAACACGATTTTTAAACTGTGTAATTGGATCGTTTGTAAATCATTTTTAAAAAGTTTGACAAGAACATTTTATTCTAGTGGCACGGCATGGCTGATGAGTTGAAGTTTGACTAATGGGGTTACTTGATATTCTGTTAACGAAGGGGACATTGTTCTCAAACCTTCTAAACATAGCTCCCCAAAGATGGTATGATCTACGTAGTTCCTTCCGAGAGCATGCATTTTGACAACGATTCCATTTCAGTTCAGTAGCGACAACAAAAGTGCGCTCCTCTGAGCGCAGATCTCTGCCAGGCCGGGTTGCCGGCTATGTCAGTTGGTGGGGTGCAGCTGTCAGGACAGCGTTATTATGGATCCCACCGCAGCTCCAGGCAAACCCCGCTGTGATTGACAGTTCTCGTTTTTGCAACTATGCCTAAACCTAACCTTAACCCTAACCTCAGTAAAACTATGCCCAAACCTAATGCCTAAACCTAACCTTAATCCTAACCTCAGTAAAACTATGCCTGTCAGAGAGCCAATCAGACAGGTAAGGCGGGTCTATATCCTGGAGCGTAGGTGGTTTCCATAATCACGCCTCAGGACATGAGGAAGCTGGGGTAAATAGAGTTTGCATGACAGACTTGCACCGTCATGCAAACTCTTATTTACTCTATAACTCTATCAACATGCGATTCCAATTTGGTCATGATTAGATGCGTTATAGAGGTATGCAGTGGAGAGTTGCGTGATGCGTGAAGGAATTCACTGATAAAATACATTTTGATCGTACAAACTACGGTTCAAGAGTTATAGGTCAAAATATGAAGCGGCCTGTTATAGCGCCACCATGAGGCCAATTTGAAACATTTGGGGTGGAGTTGACCTACTGGGAGTGTGCATGCAAAGTTTCACACCTATCGGTTCAGCTGTGCCTTCGATTGGCTACACACGCACACGCACACGCACACGCACACGCACACGCACACACACACACAGACGAAAACATCATTTCCACCTCCTGGGCCGTTCCGGCCTGGCGGTCATTTAAAATTGGTTTCATGCATGGCATTTGCTTCCTGCTCAGCTGAGAGCGTGGCTTGGAAAACCAGACAGATGTGAAATGAGATAGCCTAAGCCTACCCACCATGGCAGCCTATCTCTCCATCTTTCTTTTTTGGACACACACACACACACACACACACACACACACACACACACACACACACACACACACACACACATTATAGAGAGATGCCATGTCAACCACTTCCTGAACCGTAGCTCCCACAATCCACTCTCCTGAATGAGGTTATATATAGCCCAAAGAAAGGCTGTGAACTTTCCCATAACGTTCTAGCTCTCTCATGTGCACACACATTTTACAACTAAAACCCTTGAGTATTTCAGCTTGACAGTGTGTGATTTCAAGAGTCTCTGGTCAAGTCATGCAGATAGTTTATTTTTCCCCTGACCGGTCATTTGGTCTCATAGTATGGGCGGTCAGCAAAATCCACATGCAAACACTCACATTAGAATTGCTTGCAAGCAAATTAGGTCAGATTCACTTCACTATATTTGTTTAGCCTATAGTTCTCAAGGCTTCAAGAATATGGATTGGGTCCAAAAGGCAGGATTATCTATTCTAGGACACAGTGATGTTCAATTTGTTTCTGAGGTTGTCTTTATAAACACAGTGAGGCACCAGTGCATGATGGACTGGGTTCTGATAAAATAAGAAATGGGATTGAAACCACTGTGTGCGTGCGTGCGTGCCAGTGGTACTGGGTTCAGATGGCTGCCAAACTCCACTCGGAGCTTACTGTATATTTAACTTTCACAGTATAGAGCATTAATCGATGTTAATTCTGTTTTTTTGGTACACTCTTAGTCGTAATTAGTCACAAGTTGAGAGAAGGAACAAGGAATAAGGAAACTTGACAGATTGAGATTAAATACTGTTTGGGTCTGTCTTGTGCATCTTGTTTCTTTGCAAATCAGATGTTTTTCATTGCTGGTTTTCTCATAACCATGGCCTATAATGTACATTGGGTAAGAGGGAGACAGAGACGGAGTGAGTGTGGTTACAGTGTGAGTTTAACTAGTTATTGTGTGTTAAAGCATATGCATGTAATTTTCACCCCGTGACCACTCAGCTGAACCCCCGCATGTGCATACGTTCTCATAATCCTATCAGTGGATCAATGGAGCTGGGTACAGTATGGTATGCACAGTCTAGCACAGTGGTTCTCAAAGTGAGGTTCAGGAACCCCCAGGGGTCCTTGAAGGGACACCACTTGGGTCCCCAGCAAACTGAGGAACAGTTTGTTAAATACTTTAAGGTGGTGTGATATGAAAGTGATATGTTTTTGTTAAAACCAAAATATTTTTGTTAAAAGGTTACAGCTCTATATTCTGATAGTAATCATTCAGTGCAGTGTTTTCTTTTCAATATGGGGTCTCCCCATCTCTCCAGCTCGTTAATAAACAGAAAATAAAATTTTCAAAATGTTCAGCTATTTCTTTTTTTGGTTTCATCACTTGTGTCCTGCTGGAGTTCTCTCTGCTGATCGGATGGAATTTGAATCGTGACCTGAATTCTTATTTTGTATTTACTAAAGATCTGGAGAGACAGGGAGACCCACCCCTGTTACTGAATAAACACACTATAGCAATGTGTACCATCAGAATATACAGTAGTGCTACTTAACACTTAACTTGCATCTATAAGTTAAATATCACTTTTAGCCCCATTTAATTTTTTTGGCTTTTCAAAAATGGCTGATCTAATAAGCTAACAACATTACACAATTTTGGACAAATCTTGACGTATCTGCTCTTATGGGGGTCCCTGACACAAAATCATTTCAAATGGCGTCTGTGACCAAACACATAATTTGGAGGTCCTTGATATGAAAGATTTGTTTGAGAACCACTGGTCTAGCTAATGGCTGGACGTGAGCACACTTGAAGTACCACCTATAGAGAATGTTGGACATGTTACTCTGGCTTTGTAGGGCAACAAGTTGACCTCAGGTTTATTTCTAGTTCAAGCTACATGCATTCCTTACATTTGGAATGTGATCTCCCCTTGATATGTTTTCAAACTTTTCCACAACATTGCACAAGTATGTTAAAGTGGCACAGTGTGACTTACTACTGTACCACCCACCAAGAACCCTTTCATTATTGTGAGTTTGAATAGCATGAATGTCATAATATTTTGGCTTCTGAGTGACTGTCCCTTGTTTGCAAATTATGCAGTAGAACAGAACAAAGTGGCCTGAGATTCGCTATTTTTGGAAGAGAAGAAAAAGAAAGAAAACCAATTAAGGTTGTGCCGATTTCCGGTTTACCCGGTTTGATCCAGTTTACTTGATTAAACCGGTTCATTTTATGTGGACCGAATGAACCGGTCTGTCATTATAAAAACGTTTTAAATAAAAGTGTGCCCAATTAAAATATAGCTTCCAAAAACATGCGCTGATGGCGTCACTTGTATTTGCCAACAGTATTAATTCCATCTGTATTATATTTATTATGTTTGTGTATAAATGGAGTGTGTCTGAGACTGAGTCCAGCGCTTACTGCACGGCTGCCAATCTAAAATCTGATTTAATCTGCCAAAAAAATCAAGAGGTGGAGAAAATATGCATAAACTGAACTTGAGGTCAAATGTGAACGCTTGGGGTGGCAAATTGCCATACCCTCATACCCCAAATGACGCCCCTGCTATCTAGTGTTCGTTATTCCTAAATGTTTGCATTTGCTGTCATTTTTTTCAGATGGGCATGGCAGCACGCAGCAGACCTTAGACAAAGCCTACCTGACTGTGGGGACGGAGTGAAGAGGAGGTGCTAGGGAGCAGGAGAGGAAACCAAGTGAGGGTCTAACCCCAGTGAACATGGGCGAGACAGAGGATGAGCGCACAGCACAGGCCAGCCAGCTGTTTGAGAACTTTGTCCAGGCGTCCACTTGCAAAGGGTCCCTCCAGGCCTTTGGTATCCTCTGCAGACACCTGGACCTGGACCCTCTGAACAACAGCAACTTCTACTCTTCCTTGAAGGCTGCCGTCAGTACCTGGAAGGTCAAGGCTCTGTGGACCAAACTAGACAAGAGGGCCTCGCATAAAGAGTACAACCAAGCTAGAGCTTGCCAGGGAACCAGGGTGAGTGAGACACTGTGAATGAAATGCTGTATTCTGCTTATCATGAGGGCATACCTCTACATACTAAAACATTTAGTGCTCTGTGTTGCAGAGCGAGGCTGAATACTGCAAAATTACCATTTTGTAAATAAAGGACATTCAACCCTTCTATAAAATTAGACCTATTTTATCCGACGGATAAAATTCAGTTTTCAGCTTCACCCAGCTGAGTGCTTCTCAGGTAAGCGCAGGGTGGGCAGTAGGGGGTTGAGTGTCTTGTTCTGGGCCACCTCAACACATTGCCGGGGTCTGGAATCAAACTTGGGACTTTCTGCTTCCAAGGCGGGCTCTACCCATTCAGCTATGGTCACCCTTTGTCACGTTGCCTTCTTCTTTTCACATGCCTTCCTCTTCTTCGTTTTATCTCTTTCTCTTGATTTATAGACACAATTAACCTGTAATAATACTGACATAAAAAAGTTCACAGAAATGTAGTGGAAAAACAGACTGGAATGTCTGGGGCGTTTTTGTCAGTCAGTTTGAATTAAATCTGCACCCTGCTCACATGGATAAGCTCCTGCCTGCTGAATGAATGCTGCTAATTTGTTTACCTTTGTGGATGGAGCTATTCAGACAGGGTTCATGGTTTATTTGTTCAAATATCTGACCTTGGCACTTCCATTGTGGATTTATTTTGGGAAAATATATTGGATTATTACTGTAATTATTTCCACTTGTCCAATACAACAGTAGTTAGTGTGGCAGCTACAATGCAGATTGTGTAAAGGCAACCAAGCTAACAGTGCAATGTAAAGCATACAGGATGCAGCAAAGAGTAGATTAAGTAATTAATTGAACTCATGTCCGGTGAAACTTTGTGCCATGTCAGAGTAGTTATAGTGATACCCTCATAGGATACAGACAGACAGACAGACAGACAGACTCTGTTTTCGCCTTGTAGTATGTTCATGAACAGAACAGGACAAACTTATGACAGCTTACTGTGTACAACTTTTGTGAAGCAGGGTTACAGACCCTATATTTGAAGATTGTGGAAGAGTTGTCTGGCTTGACAAACTCATTGCAGACTACAACAGATCAATATGTTGTCTTTTCACTTTTTCTTATTGTTCATGTCAGAAAAACAGCATGTTTATCTCATTATCTGATAAGTTGTCATGGCATATGTTAACTGCTGAACTTTATGTAATAGTTTGTATTCTTGATGTATTGTGACTGGTTGTGCTGAGATGTTCTATTGGCAGACCATGTATGTCGAAGTATGGTAGCCAACATGCTTAGCATAGTGTTGGTCTGAACTCATATCTCCTAAAGGAAAAGATAAGACTTCCTGAGGGGAAGGAGGCCAGTGACGTATAGGCTACACTAGAGATGAAATGACAGAAAGGCTTGAGGAGCTCTATCGCCAAAACAACCATTAAATGGTTATTCTAAACATCTAAACATTCAGCAAATGAAAGATGCCTGTTATGTAGGTCTGTCTCTATTTTTGTTATTTTTGCCTGGCACTATAGATTACGCAAGTAAGATTGTTCTTATGCCACATGCCTGGAGTAATTGTTTTGCAAGTAAATGTTCCTTAAAATTGAAAAAAAAGAAAAATAGCAAGCAACGGGCTGATATGGAACTGGGACATGGTCTATAATCAGGGTGGGTCTGCTAAAGAGACATTCCACACGAGCCCTTGAGCTTTCCTCATTCCATACTGATGGCAATGGCATCCATTTATCTCCCTTTTCTTACTTCCTTCATTGCTTTCTCTCTTTCTCTCACTTCCAAGTTCAGATGTTGACAAAGCGTAGTCAAATGGATATTCTCTTATGAAAGCTTAGACTGAGTTTGTAAGGTGACGCGTGGGATTATCGATGTACTGGCAATGAAATATGGTTATGTAACATGTTATTTATTTTTACAAGGATAGAATGTATGCAGTGCAGTCAGTCACATACTGCACATTTTCCAGCAAATTAACTGAATTAAAATACACTGTATATTTGGGACCAACGGTAGCCGTGTGGCCCATAGGTCAGGAGCCTATCTCCTGTTTAATTTATTGTGGGCAGCTTGATGTACTGTATAAGCGTCTGGAGTGGACATGATGCTAGTAGGTTGCAGAGATTTACCCCGAATACAACCCTTGGATTCGGGGTAATGCTGTCGTTGAGCTGGTTAAAATATATTGCAGTGTAGGCTATATTAGGCCTACTTTTTTTGTGGGAGCAACGTATGATGGCGTTCCCTTTATTTCTTTATGTAAATATTTTAGTGAAGATCTGTGCTTTGATACAGTGATTATAGGTCTTGTTTCTCAGGTGGAGTTTCAGAGTGCAATAGAAGTAGAACATTCCTGTTTTGTCAGAGTTCCAAGTTTTAAACTTTTGATCTGATTGGCTCGTTTTCAGCTTTTTGCATTTCTGTTCCTCAGACAGAAAGAAAGAAAGTGAAAAGTCACTGGGGTGTACTAATGGTTATTTGGTAATGACAGTATTCTCAGTAGGGTTGTCCGATATTGGCTTTTTTACCGATAACCGATATACCGATATTGTCCAACTCTTAATTACCGATACCGATATCAACCGATACCGATATATGCGGGGATTATTGTGATTAGGGTAAGCTCAAATTTCATATCACACACACCATATACAGTAAGAACTCCTGTAACTTATTTATAAAGCAAAAAAAAAAAAAAAAAAAAAAAAAAATTTTTTTTTTTTTTCAAAAACCGATACCGATATTTTCCCGATATCAATTTTTATGCTAATATCGGCCGATAATATCGGGAGGCCGATAAAATCGGACATCCCTAATTCTCAGTGTGATACTGACTACAGTGAATAAACTGTGTAGCACAGTCCAACATTATTAGTAGCCTAAGTGTTTGTTTTGATTACCCATTTTGTTTTTGTTTGTTTGTTGGAAGCCAAACACACTATGTATATGACATGGCATCTCCCTGTGGCCTGCCACAGTCAGATATGTCCCGCCACAGTGTTTCATGATGAACCGAAAAATATTTGTATACTTCTTGTTACAACAAAAGATCTCTCGTTGTGCGCGCCATTGCTTCAGCAAAGCAGATCTGAGATCTCTCACTCCGTCAGTCAGCCCCTCCCCCTTGCTGTATGTACAGTATGCAGCCCTCAACTTTGCTCTCAACTAGCCCTCACACAATGTCATGCTTAATGCAGTCTGCAGTGGTGTGTTCTAGGTTTTTTCAGAGGGCATACTATAATTATTCCCTCCCACACGCACGGCACGTGCACGCGCACATGCACGCGTACAGTATGTACTGTACACGCGCGCGTTCACCGAATGAAATAACCGCTCTATTGTTATGTAGTTAATGTGTTAATTACTTCGAAACTCCAATGGCCAGCGGTCATTATCACCTCAAGACAATAGCCACACATAAGCCTGCACCTCAGGCTATTTGAACTTAAGTTTACGTTCTTGCTCGGACGGTTTCTGGATGGCTACGCTTGGCTACGAAAAAATTGTGCAGGTCACTACGTATATAGCGTATCACGGTAGAACACACCACTGGCTTATATGCTTTGTTGTACAATAGCTCGCAAAAAAGAACAGATCTACAAATAGGCCTTTCACAATTATTACATAATTGCCTAATCACAGTTATTTGAGATAATCGCAATTATTTTGCTTAATCGTTTCGATGTTGAAAAATGTTCATACATTTTTAAAAAATATTTACAATTCTTTTATTAATCATTCAGTATGTCAGTAATTTCTTAATATATTTAAGTCATTTGTAATATCTGCCCTGTGCAATTCTTGATTACGAAGCCTAAAAGGCCAAACAGAAATTCACTTTTTATTCATAATGTTCCTGTGTTCAATGCCAAAAACACAATTAAATAATGAATCGCAATTATTTGTATGACAATTAATCATCAGCATAAATGTGTAATCATGACAGTCCTATCTACAAGCTAACCACAGTGCTGCATATTAGCTTGTCTTTTTGTTCTTTTTCCTCAGACGTGCATTCATTTTGACCTATTTTTGAACATTGTATCAAAAATGTAAAGGTAGCCCCAGGATCCTATTGATGCGCCTGTAGTTTCGATGTGGTTTTAAAGGAGGGATTGAAACAACCTTTTTACGTTTTTTTTTTTTACGGTCTGTGCCAAATTTAACACGGAAGTGCATTCCTGATCAGCAGAGTGCAACAGCTGCAACTAACTGCCAGCTGCTACACGACCAAAACAAACAAACAAGTCTAATGAAGGCATTAGAGCAGTGATACTCAACCTTTTTAATTTCAAGGACCCCCTGTTTGATTATTGGGCCACAGGCCTCAATTTGCATACAACTTTTTTTTTATCTCTGGCACCCAAATATAGACTACACTGTAAAACCCTCTGTTATATTTATTCTGAGAGTGTACAAAATGGACCAAAAGGAGGGTCCATTTATTTCATAACTCGCAATGATTTAGCTGGGGACCACTTAAACACTTAATAGTTGACTGGGATCCCTGGCATCGAAATTCAACATGTTGTGAGCTGAGCATGTAGCTCTGCTATTCTCGCCAAATGTTCACCTCAGAATAGGACCGCTAGGGTTTATTTGGTTAAATCCTAGTTATGCATAAAGCCTGACTTGTTCTCACACATGATGGACATAATGAAAGTCACAATATTTAGTCTGTGTTCTGTCTCTGCCTGTCTGCCTTGGTTTTTGCCCCCCCCCCCCCCCCCCCTCCTTTTTCACTTCTCAATCTCATGTCCATCCTTCTCTTCCCCTCCATCTTTTGTCCCACTTTCCCACAACCCCATACAGTGTCTCATCATCGGCGGGGGTCCATGTGGTTTACGCACAGCAATTGAGCTAGCCCTGGGCGGAAGTAAGGTGGTGGTGATTGAAAAAAGAGACACTTTCTCAAGGAACAATGTGCTGCACCTATGGCCTTATACCATCCATGACCTCAGGGGCCTTGGGGCCAAAAAGTTCTATGGCAAGTTCTGCGCTGGAGCCATTGACCATATCAGTGAGTATTAATTTCCTTTTTCCTTTTTAGCGGCACTAGCCGCTCTATACCTTTAGGTATAGAGCGGGTCCTGCTCTATACCTGACTTTGTCCGTGTTCACCGTCAACGCTCTGATTGGTCAGACCCGTCAACGCTCTGATTGGTCAGACCCGTCAACGTTCTGATTGGTCAGACCCGTCAACGCTCTGATTGGTCAGACCCGTCAACGCTCTGATTGGTCAGACCCGTCAACGCTCTGATTGGTCAGACCCGTCAACAAAGTGATTGGTCAGACCCGTCAACAAAGTGATTGGTCAAGCTTCACGTGACACATGGCTATAAACACATTATAAACACATATCGATGACAAAATGTATCAAAGGCGCCGCTACCTTCACACAGGGTGTGATTTTTTCAGTACAGCTGAACCATAATGGAGGTGTTTTATAACAGATAATTTTCCACAGGAAAATGTACTTAGAACTGTCACAGTACATGAACATTGTACTTGGGAATAACGTTATTTATTTGTGCACATTGAAATATTCACAAATGTGAATACAAATCTTTTTTTTTTGGGCAGTCATTTATTTCGTACAGTATTTGTTGACCCTGTGTCTCCTATGTAACCAATGAGAGTATTTTCTTTCGCTAGTTGCTGCACTATGCATCTCCCTGGTGGGATGTTTCCATGCCGCACCTCTTCCTGTCCAGCATTAGCGATTGTGTCATATATTAATATCTCCTCCTGTCATAGTTCTCTTATCACTAACGTGTTATATCAGCTAAATGTCTTCTCAAGTGTTCCTGTCAGATGCCCAGAAAGCTACCAAAGATACCAGCTGACCATACTATACATAGTTATTTGATGCACTCCTCTTTCCGTTCAAGATTGAACACACTTTATTCTAGCATAAGTTAGGCTATGGTTCAAGAACTATAATGTAGATACACCCTACTTTAGTTGCAGGGAAAGTTGAATTTTCAAACGTGAGGCTGTAAAAGAAAATAATCTATATAAATCGCATCATATATATCTTGTCATGATCATGAATCAACCTTTTAAGGCTCCATTTGGTACCATTTGCACTCCGAAGTAAATTAACACTCAGAATTTTGCAGTGTCGGGTTGGAGAGCTACCTGCCAGAAGTGTCCTACACCACACAATTTCACAGCTCGACAGCTATGTTCCAGTAGAACAAACATGTTATTTTTATACCATCTTAAGCCACTACTGGCAAGGATTTAACATGCAGAATAACTTTCTAACAGCCTTCCAGATGTCTGGATGTGGCTACGTTTCGTTATGTGAAAATATGCCTTACAAAATAGCAGCAGCAACCTTCACTGAGGTTTTGAAATACCTGATCTGAAATGAATACTCATTTGATGGTTTGATCTGTACCGTAAGCTTTTGTTGTTTTCTGTCGTTGTGCACGTTTTGAACCATGTGCAACTGTGTATGCATTTCCTTTGACTCCAGGTATTCGCCAGCTCCAGCTGATGCTGCTGAAGGTGTGCTTGATCTTAGGGGTCGAGGTTCATGTCAATGTGGAGTTTGTCAAAGTTCTGGAGCCACCAGAAGAACAGCATGGTGACGGTAAGTGTGATCTGTGTGGGACATGAAGAGTGATGAGTGACAGTGACACACAGTCAGACTGTCAGTCCACTGAGTGTCTGGGCAACACACACACACACACACACACACACACACACACACACACACACACACACACACACACACACACACACACACACACACACACACACACACACACACACACACACACACACACACACACACACACACACACACACACACACACACACACACACACACACACACACCTTGCACAACAATGCTATATATAGACCTGGTGCCCGCAGACAACGTATGTTTTAGTGAGGCAAAATCATAGCGTCTGAAACACTATGCGAATCTATTGATAGAACAGCAGTAAAATAGAACTGGAAAGTAACTATCAGCAAACTCAAGAAATCATGGCTGTCCTAAATAGATCATGGATGTCCTAAATATACTAAGTGGTGACAGTCGCACATTATAGCTCCTAGCGAAGCACCTTTCTTACAGTCACTTACTGTACACTGTTTCTTATGGAAGAGCTGTAAAACTGGCAAGAATAGAAGACCTTATGAGGAATAATCATTTTGACAAGAATAGCTCTTATCAAATCAGCCCAGCACTTCTAAAGTTTAATTAAACCCTATAAACTTAGTTGACCGGAGTCCCCATATTTTTGCTCTATACAGTCCCCCTATTTTTGCTCTATACAGTTCTAAATATGTGTTGTGACCTTGTAGACGTTTAATGAAAATGATATAATCATATCCGTAGGACTGTGTGATGTAGGTACGTGTGATAATACTTGGCCATGTGTCCAATACTTTGGTGCACGTCTTTAGGTCCAGGTTGGCGAGCTGAGATCCGGCCTTCTGACCATCCTGTATCCGAATTCGACTTCGACGTTGTAATTGGTGCAGATGGACGCAGAAACACACTGGATGGTGAGAGTGAAGACAAGACAAACATACCAACAAAGTGCATTTGTGAAAACTTCAGTTAAACTTGAGCATGAGATTTGGAGGGGGGGGGCGGTTATGTGGCAATGCTAAACATTTTTCAAAAATGAATGACATTGAGGACTTCTATTGTATACTATCCGGTTTCAGATTCCGAGTGTGAACATAACATAGTTCATCACGTATAATCCTTTTTTATCGTGTGTAATCCTTTTTTTTTTTTACACCACAAACTATTAAGTCCATGGTTGGTTGAAGCCCTGCTCATTATTTGTTACTGGAAGCACCATGTTGCACTGGTGCTTTGAGCTGGTGGATAAAGCATTTCCTATTGACATAGTTGTAGATGGGGCTCAATAGAGTATGTGGGGTCAAGTTTGTGTCTAAGAGTGCATGTGTGTACATACTGTATCTGTAACAAACTGCAGCCCAGTAATCATTTGAACTGTGGGAGAGTGTTAACGGTTTGTCAATGTCAAGTCTTAACCAGAAGGGTCGACTACTGCTTGATGTGGTATGTGTGTGTGTGTGTGTGTGTTTGTGGTTGTTACAGCATACAGCAATTCATTAGAACTGGTAAACGACCAACTTCAGAGGCTTTAGTGACCCCAGGGCTTATGAGTGTAAATCGGTCTAAATATGTCGAAAGCTTCCTGGAAGGATCCTCCAACATTTCTTCTGCTGGTCATCTGCCTCCAAAACCAGCTGCTTCTCTTGACGTCTGTCAAGCTGAAACAAATGTGTTGGGTTTATAGACTCTGAAGTTTTCTTCTTTTGCAACCTTTCTTGGATAATGCACCTTTTTTCTTTTGCTCTAGCAAGAGATGTAAATGTGTATGACACTGTTCTAAGTAATGGGAGAAAGGTTTGACACAATTTTGTCTTTTGTGAGACAAAATTGGCATTTTTCTCTGGAGGCTACAATTAATAGCATATACAGTACAAATGGTGAATTTGTTAATGGTATATTAATTTTGGAAATGACTTTCTCTGCAGGTTTCAAACGGAAAGAGTTCAGAGGGAAGTTGGCCATCGCTATTACGGCTAACTTTGTCAACAGGAACACTACAGCAGAAGCCAAAGTGGAGGAGATCAGTGGTGTAGCCTTCATCTTCAACCAGAAGTTCTTTCTTGAGCTCAAAGAAGACACGGGTGAGTTGAAATTCTATGGAAAAATATACAAAAACTAACCACCCAAATAAATAAATGGGAAACGATGTAGATTGCCATGCATAAACTGGTATATTGCAGCGGGTGAAGAAGATCATGACATTTCTTCTTTAGCTGAAGAGAAGAGTTATGCTGTATATATCTTCTTTAGGTGAAGAGAAGAGTTATATATAACTTATTTTTTGAGTAAGGCTATCACACCCCATACAGGATTACACACGCACACACACACACACACACACACACACACACACACACACACACACACACACACACACACACACACACACACACACACACACACACACACACACACACACACACACACACACACACACACACACACACACACACACACACACACACACACACACACACACACACACACACACACACACACACACACCAAACCGTGTCCTCCAGTTGATTCTCCCACCCTAGTTTTCCCATTCATCATGGTAAAAGTGAACTTGTGTTCAATGCTTATGTTCCAGGGATTGACCTGGAGAATATAGTTTACTACAAAGACCACACCCATTATTTTGTCATGACTGCTAAGAAGCAGAGCCTTCTGGACAAAGGGGTCATCATACGTGTGAGTAGCTTTGATTCTGTTCTACTTTTTCACGATCACTTGTAATTTCCTGTGTACAATTATCATATACAATATCATACAGAGACACATTCATAAGAGAGCAATACACAATCTGTATCCATACACACCTTTTCACCTGTTCTCTCTCTCTCTTTCACACACGCACACACACACACACACGCACACACACTGACACTCACACACACTCTCTCTCTCTCTCACACACACACTCCTGATGTGAATTAACCATCTGTGTCATTTTTTTCTTCATTATATATATATATTTTTTTAAAGCGAACATTTTTTACTCAAATCTTTGCTTCTGGGGGTCCCTGGAACAAGATATTTTTAGATGCCAAATAATACATATCATTTTGGGGTTTCTTGCCATTAAAAAGTTTGAGAACCAATGATATAGCAACATAGGTTTTCAGAAAATTGTAAGAAGGCATTTGTAGAATCGACCTCTGGTCTTAATGAGTTATGTTGCAGATCACAGCTCCTAGCACTGAACTGAGAATAAAAGCTCTCTGGACAAGAACTAGGGGATTAGCATTAGGAACAGGAGTGTTGCTGGGCATAGAGGAATTTCTGCAAGCGTGTAAGTGTGCACACATCTGTGTAAAGTCTGTGCTTGTGTGTGTGTGCACGGCAGGGTAGTTGGTAGTCTGTTTGTCCATGTGAGTGATGGACCTGGATGGGGGGTGTTAATGAAATAAGGTCTTAATCGCTTCTCACTCTCATTTTCTCTCTCTTGCTATAAAACACATACAGTTCTCTCTCTCTCTCTCTCTCCGTGCCACACTCAATCCATGTTGACAGTCAATCTGTTCCACATACTCTGCGAGTCAGAGGCTGTCTCTGGGTGAGTGTCCATGTCCTCTACTGAGATTGCTTCAGATGAATGAGGTTATTAGGATGGTCTCTGGGTGAGGGTCCATGTCCTCATATCAGATGAATGAGGCACACTGGTGCCATCATATTATGAAGTTTGTTGTTAAACCTCACACCTTTCCCTTGCCAGCCTAATTGTCTGTACACACACACACACACACACACACACACACACACACACACACACACACACACACACACACACACACACACACACACACACACAC
The DNA here is from genome assembly GCF_963454915.1 of Gymnoscopelus microlampas. Classification (NCBI taxonomy): domain Eukaryota; kingdom Metazoa; phylum Chordata; class Actinopteri; order Myctophiformes; family Myctophidae; genus Gymnoscopelus; species Gymnoscopelus microlampas. The sequence goes on from NC_139943.1 coordinate 25,080,778, forward strand.
ACACACACACACACACACACACACACACACACACACACACACACACACACACTCTCAACTCTCTCTGGTTCTCTCCGTCATTCACTGACATGTGTGCACATACAGTCACATAGGCAAGCACTCTTTCTCTCTCACACACACGCGCGCACGCGTGCACACGCGCACACAGTGTTGCAGTTAAGCCATGTGTTGGCAAGTCCTCAGTGGCCTCATTCTCATCTCACATTCCCTGTTAGTGAAGAGTGATATCCCATTGCCTCAGCTGTGTGCGTGTGTCACTGTTTGTGTGTGAGCACGTACTGTACATGTGGCCAATTGACCTCAAAGGCAAAGCCATCTCTCCTAATAGCTCACTGGCTATAGTTACTACTAGCCATTCTGTTCTTTTTGCAGTGAAAGTTTTGTGAGAACTGATCTCTTTACATTGATTAGACCGGTGGTTCTCACTTGTTCGTGCCAATGACCCCCAAATTGATATATATATTTGGCCACGGACCCCCCATCTGAAAATGTTTTGTGCCAGGAACCCCCAGAAGAGACAATTTGTGTTAAGAAATTCCAAAATATTCAAACTTTTCCAAACAATTTCGAGATTTTTCGAGATTTTTTCTATGGCCAACGTATAAAAAATTCAGTCAGTTTGAATGATTGTGAAGATGTATTAACACATTTAGCTGGGCACCCCCCTGGAACCCCCCAAGGACCCCTTGAGAACCAATGGATTAGACAATCAGTCAATCGCTTTATGAGTGGAAAATAGTTGATCTACAAGCTCACAACGCATCATGATGCGACATGTGAGCTTGTGAATCAGCTGTTTTCAGCATGCAGCAACACTGGCACACAACAACATACAGTAAATCATCCTTTATCTCCACTCTTTCCTGTGTCGTCATACAGGACTACATTGAAACGGAGCGGCTGCTAAGCAACGCCAATGTCAACCAGGAAGCGTTGCTCTCCTATGCTCGCGAGGCGGCTGACTTTGGCACCAATTACCAGCTCCCTTCCCTAGACTTCGCCATCAACAACTATGGTCAGCCAGATGTGGCCATGTTTGACTTCACGTGCATGTACGCTTCAGAGAATGCTGCTCTGATCAGGGAGAAAAATGGACACCAGTTACTGGTCACGCTGGTTGGAGATAGTTTGCTGGAGGTACTTAAAAGTGTGTGTGTGTGTTGTGTTATATTGTAGGAAATAGCCCATCTAGCCTATTTTCACAGTCTGTGTGCATTTTGTGAGGGGGTGTGCTGTTTATTAATGTTACTAATGGGTGCTGTGTCTTAACATTGATATTGTGTTCTGTACTTGCAGCCTTTCTGGCCTATGGGAAATGGTTGTGCCCGGGGTTTCTTGGCAGCCTTCGACATAGCTTGGATGGTGAAGGGCTGGGCACAGGGCAGGACTCCCCTGGAGGTACTGGCTGAGAGGTTAGTGTGTGCTTGCGTAGGAAGAGAGGAGAACTAATGAATGTAGGACTGGAGAAGGCTATAGTTTGAGGAGAAGAGAAGTTTAACTTTAATAGCACATTTCTGGGTCTTCTTCATATTAAAGCATAGTTGTTTTAGTGTATTTGTAATGTGAGTATTTATATTAAAAGCACATTTGTTTTAGTGTATTTGCAATGTGGGTATTTATATTGGGTAGTCAGGAATATTCGATCAGAATTGGCCGCTCTGGGAACGCTTAACCACATAACCCAAGTTCACAATGCAGTTTGAGCTTTTAGATAAACTATTTTAGCTATTTGTCGTATGATAAAGTATACAGGGGTTAAGTGGTACTGGTTAATACAGTATACTTGGGTTTTTAAAGTAGCAAATTGAACTTCTGATTTGAAAGGGATTATATTGTCTCATTCTCTGTCCCAAATGAAGTTCAAATTACGTAGTAACTTTGCTCATTTGCAAATCAACACCGAGAGCTAGGACCAAACCATACCACTTGTCCTGACAGCAGATCCCAAGGACAAATTATGTTTAAGGTTGTCGCCTCCTTTTTTTTTCATTTAAACTGTCGGTGGTGTAAAGTGAAACCGACGTGACAGTGAGAGAGACAGTCATGAGATCTTGGCCAGTGGGCAGAGAGCCTGCTGGAGAAAGGTATGAGGAATGGCTTTAAGGAAGGAGGAGGAATGGAATAGGGAAGGGGTAATTAGGGATGGAGGAAATGGAAAAAGGACAGGGTGTGCAGAGGACTTGAGCACTGACAGTAATGATTAAGGATTGGACGAGCATTCCCAGGAATGCTGGGAAGTAAAAAGAGTGTATTATCATTTTGGAATATTTTCTCCTTCCCAAGGGAGAGTCTCTACCGCCTGTTGCCTCAGACCACCCCAGAGAACATCAGTAAGAACTTTGAGCAGTACACCATTGATCCTGCTACTCGTTACCCCAACCTCAACTCTAGCTGTGTACGCCCACACCAGGTCAGTCTTTTGAATCTTCATTGAAGAATGTTCTGTGTTGGGGAGTCCATGGGGTAAAGTTCCTGCACACCATCATGGACATTAGAGGTTTGAATCCTCCATAGTGCCCCCGACTTGGCCGGGGACTCTTAACAAACACGATTGCCAGTGTTTGTGGATGGGAATTCAACAGGGAAGGGTGATCTTGGTCGTTGCACTAGCGAATACTACCTGATCGGGGGACCTGTTCGGTGTGTGGAACTGAGAGGAATGGGCTCTGTGCATATCTGCTGTCCCTGGTTTCCAGAAGGTGGCATACTGTTTCCGGTTCAGTTTCCCATAGCTTTGTTTGATAAGCTCGGCAGCAGATTTGACCATAATGTGTTCCTTCATATGTTTCCGGTTCAAATCTGCTGCCTATCACACACACTCACTCTTCTCATCTCTCTCTCACACTGCCACTTCTTCTTCCTCTCTTCCTTTCTCTCAGGTGCGTCATCTCTTTATAGATGGTCACCAGAACCCGTGTCTTTCTCAAAATGGAGGCCCCACCCATAGATCAGTCAACCTGTCCAGAAAAGGTGAGATTCTAAGCCTAAATATAAAGATAGTGGGTGACTAACAGCCTGATGGCTCATATGTGAATTAGACAGACTGATAGACTCAGACGGTAGAGAACTGTGTCATAAGAGGATTAGCAGAAGTCATGAATGTATCACAGGCTCAAATCCTGATGATGTTTCATGTTTGGTCCAGTCCAAAAAACAAATATGAGGCACTACACACACACTCACTCACTCTCGGCTCATTTCTAGTAGTGTTAACGCTCTAATCATAAAATACTTATTCAGGCACATACAGTAAGTAGTGACAGCAGTATGTTCTGTCAGCCCCGTTGTCTGTGAAGGTATTCTACACTTACAGCTTCCTGTGATGCCGTAATAGTAATCTCATCAGCCTATGAATCACCTATAGGATGAACTCGTTCTTAAATGCTTTTATGAGTTATAGGAATAATATGTTAAGCGCTGCATTAAAATAAACAGTAAAGCCAAAGTAGCGTATCACACCTACGTACACTGTTAATAAATAATTGGTGCTTTTATTTTGATAGGTCTATGTAAACTACTTTGTGGTCCAGTGTCATCCCTCATAATGAATGAGCTAATAGCCCACCAGCCCTGACTGAAACATAAACCCTATCGCAGCCACAGGCTGACACACCTCAGTCCAGACAATGCACACGGATCACATTACACCACAATAAGGTCAAAGATGATGCTTGACAAAGACGTGTGCTGGCCTGCTGTGTGATCTGTACTGTGTTGTGTTAGAGGACTGTTTATCTATATCAGTGTCGTTTTTTTTTACGATGGTTAAGGTCCCAGAATAGCTTACGACCCCGTAGATTTGCTATTTTTGATGAAAGTTTGCATATTTTAGCCGAATGTCCGCCTATTATGACAGGCCCATAACAGTGATGCTAGGGTTCATGTGGTTAAATAGGGAGTTTGCAAAAGTAACCCAATGTTTCTTTTAAAAGGTAAGGTTCCCCTACACTAGTCATACATGATTGATATTGTTTTGATTAATAGAATTGTATTAGTTTCGTATCATGCACTCTTTGTTGCCCAGCCTGCACAGGCTTATAAGACACCACGTTCACAGTTGGCAATGGTGATCAAACATATACAGGTAAATACTATCATATCTCGTCGATATAAAAGTCATTCACTTTTTCTTCATGTGCCTTTTTGCAGAATCCGAGGTTCGTCCAGGCCGGTTGTTGATCTGGTGTCAGAAACAGACACAAGGTTACAGAGGAGTACAAATCTACAACCTCACATCCTCCTGGAAGAATGGTCTGGCCTTCTGTGCTATCATACACCGCCAGAGACCTGAGCTGATGTAAGAGACAATGGTGTGTGTGTGTGTGTGTGTGTGTGTGTGTGTGTGTGTGTGCGTGTGCGTGTGCGTGTGCGTGCGCGCGCGCTTGTGGTGGCCAATAATGCAGCACTTTCGCCATGGTTGGGCTAATACTGTAGGTTGGCCATGATGCCACAAGCATTATTGCTGTGAGGAAAATCATGTTGACAGTTACTGCTAGAGGTCAATTAAATCCAGCAGTATCTGTACTATTAAGCTTATGTAATGTTTCATGACTATCATTGCTGACGGTCAGAAACTTTAAGTCCAAAACCATTATTTTCAGGAAATTTAAAAAAGAGAACCGGTGATCCAATGTAGTCATGATTTAGTCACAGGCTTTTGTTAATACTTTCATTGGTTACATATTTATAAAATCAACAGACAGACTTAACCACTTTCACTTTCATATTATTAAAACAATTTAAATTACCACCGATTTTTTTCTTTATTGGGCTTTATTGATAGGACAGTAGGCTGACAGGAAATGGGGAGAGAGATGGGGAGTGACACGCAGCAAAGGTCGAACTGCGACACGCTCAGGCTACATTGAGCCTAGTTGCCTGGACCGCTACGCCAGCGGCCCAGGTCGGTGGGCCGCTGGCGCAGGTTGCTGAACTGTCCACAGCCCACCTCTGAGATGCAGAGCAACTAGACACAAATGGCGCCACCTTATGAGCATTAATGAGTTATTATATGAAGATAAGGTTGACATGTTCCTTTATAAGTGCTTTAACAAACTGAGACTGTGGGGGGGAAATTACCTTGACTATAAAATTACAGAATTTCTGGACGCACACACACACACACACACACACACACACACACCTATATGTATATATCGTGCAATCTTTTCCAAAATGTCACAGGGCTAGCTTATCTTCATCTTAGAGCATGCATCTTAGAGCTGTGTCACAAGTTTTCATGCCACTTTAAAATGGAACACCCAAGAGCAGTACCACAGATTTTTCTCACACTGTTGTATGAGCACAGCAGTGATTGTTCATTGTACTGTTTTTCTGTTGCCGATGGTTTCACCAGTAGAAGAGTATGTGTTGTTTGTGCATTCTTCCCTGTGTGGTTGGCTCTAAATTGAGAAACATTCAAACCACAGTAACTATTACAGGCACCTACACGCACATAGATGTGATTCAAAACTTGGTATGATTAATACATACCCTCATTAGAGTGGATAGGATGTTTACATGGTTGCTATGGGTGAAAAGATTAATGGATTCATACAGTATATACAGTACTAGTGACTTGATATACAGTATGACATGCATGGGGTGTGAATAGGTAGGGCGTGATTAAGCTTCTCTTTTTTTTTCCCTTTAGCTTTCTTTCATCTATTTCAGTGATGTTTTTGTATAGGACAGTGGAGAGAATAGAAGGTTATGGCAGGGAGGAGGCAATGCTACACAGGTCCTGTAACCAGGGCATCAAACCATTGACATGACGTCATATCATGGGTCAGCTTTCCGACTGGCTGAACCACCGAAGCATCTCATAGCTTTTGTTCATGACTCTTAATGTGAAAGAGAGCACAGGGATGATGTAACCTTCTTGTACGTCCATTTACTTTCTCCATTCCACAATGCTTCAACTGAGCTGTTGATGGAACACTGTAAAAACTGTACCTTATGTGTCTTCTCCTGCTCTCGCCTTCCTTCCTTCCACACCCCTCTTTCTCTCTTTCCCTCTCAGTGACTACGACTCCCTGAACGAGGAAGATGTGGCAGGGAACAACCAGCTGGCATTTGACGTGGCAGAGCGCGAGTTTGGCATCCAGCGAGTGACCACAGGAAAGGAGATGGCTGTGGAAGGGGACCCTGACAAACTGCTCATGGTCCTCTACCTCTCCAGGTTCTACGAGGCCTTCAGGAACTCACCGGGTCACAACACTGGTTAGACCCCCTGCTGCTTCTCTGACATTCCCGATCTAAAAATAGACACATGGGCAGCTCTATTTTGAATTAATCAGAAGCTGAACACAGTAGCTCTTACACTTACTTTAGGCTTAGACAAAAACGAGAGGTGCCCTGCCGTATATCATCTTGACCGATTCAGGAAGCAACAGAAGCAGGTGCTGCTTACTGGCAGAGAAGATTTGCGTCATAAATCATTGGCAGCTGTGGGCTTTAGAGAGGAGTCAGGTTTACTGACGCAGTGATGTCTATTTTCTAATTAAGTTTTGGTCATGATTCCACAAATGATGTTTTGACATAATGCATCATGTTTTATTTGAAATTTCCACAAAATATCCTCTGGCTCTCCGCATCCATAGATGGTTATGTCACACAAGACCAAGAATGACCGCTATTCATGAAAAGGTTGAAGGAATGATTGGTCAGCCAAGAAACCTTTGTATATACCTAGAGTGTAAGACCATTCGTATTTTAAATGACTGCGGTGCAGGAACTATTTTGCCCATTCTGTGGGATAGAGTTACATATTATGCAACCCCACTCAGTGGTCAATGACATGAGTGGAATGTGGGCTATGTCTGTAGAACCCATATCGAGTCCCAACACTGTAAGCCCTGCTTTCAGCCACGTTAAAGCCACAGTAATTTAATGTTAACGTACCGTGGACCTCTGTGTCACCCACATGCCTGTCGCTCCATTACAATTTTTAGCTTTGAATGGCTAGGGAAATGATTTTCTCCATTTACTGTGAATTCCTCTCCTGGCAGAAAGGGGAGTGTGATTACATAAGTGTAAGAGGTTTTCAGCAGTTACTGTAAGTGTATGGAGTTTTGTAACTTTCTATTTCCTGCCCATTTTTGTTGCACCTCAACTATAGTAAATGATAATTACAAACCATGGTTCAATTAGGATTGAGTCCAGGTAGACGGCACTTTTTAGTCTGTGTTCATATCAGATAGTACAGTATCAGTCGGAATGATGCATTGGATTACATTAAATCTGATCACTATCTTCACTGGGTTCTAGGTTCAAGGGAGGCGGATGAGAACAGTGAGGAATATTCGTCTAAATTGAACCACAACCAGCCCAGAAAGAGGATACCAAAGGTACAGTAAAAGTCAATCATTTTTAATTCACCTCATATCAGGCTGCCTGGCTTTTCGTTTTTTTGATAGCCACTTCCCTTTATTCCTATTAATATTTCCTTTTCTGACCACAGCCTTTCTATTCATCAATAGTATTCAACACTATTCACTCACAGTAAAATGTTATGATTAGATTAGGTAAAGCTAACAGAGAGATCAAGACCTATTTTGTTATATCCATGTTATCTAATCATTAACATTCTGTTGACGCTGATTGTTCAACTACATGGATGATAATATAATTATTGACAGGCAGGAGTTTACATTGTAGTGTGAAATGAATAGATGTGTGTTAACATTTTTGCTGTGGCATTGTAGGCACAGGATGACAAGCAACTAGAAGACAATGATTCTAACAAGAGGCGACGGAGAGCAAACCATTACCTCACAGAGGTTAGATACCCAGTGCATGATGTAAACGGTTTCAATATCATTACAATATAAATACTGCATACTATAGCCATACTGCCACATTTGATTTGTTTTTTTTTAGCCCTGTATATTATCCATTATCATGCATACCTACCACTGTGTGTGTTTCACAGCAATTGTCATGTCAGAGTGCGCCCCCTGTGGGTGAAGATGGAGACCTGCGGGAGAACAAAGTGCGCTCCATGGCAACCCAGCTGCTGGCTAAATTCGAAGAGAACTCCTCGACAGCAGCAGGGCTGCGCAGCAAGGTGAGGCACAGACATCTGGTACACGATCAGAAAGAGGAGAGTGATATAGATCAGCGATTCTCAACATGTGGCTGTGAGGATATTGCAAGTGGGCCTCAAATAATTGGCAAAAACATTCTTTAAAACCTTGGAAATAAAGATGTTTCATTGTGATACCGATAAATAGGAACTTAAAGTATACTACATTGGTTCAAATGATCCAAGCTGTAACACAATCGATTGATTGATCATTAAAATAAACATGCGTCGAGCCTTTCGGCTGCTGCGGTAAGTGGTCAGATGGGTGGGCTGTGAACGCTTTTGAGATTTTCAAACACAAAAAACACACCTTTAAGGGGTATGCCCCTTAGTGTTCTGTAGCTTCACATATTCCTGTGTTCTGTAGCTTCACATATTCCTTCTTACTGTTTCTCTGTCTTGTGATGTATTATTTACATTTTCTAGTTACACATTTCCTTTCTATAATCATTTGCACTTTCAGTGTTAATTCTTATCTATCCTTTCCTATCTTCTTTTTGTTGTTCTTCCGATTATCAATCTCTCCTGTTTTGGCCTGTCCTGTCCCTTTCTCTCCTCTTATTTCCTTTCCTCCTTTCACCAGTCTGATGAGGACCCATCAGATCCATCCCTTTCCCCTCCACTGAGTCCTGTTTCCACCCCTCCTTCCTCTCCCACCCCCGAAGAGGATGAGATAGAAAACCCTCGATTTGCTAAGCCCAAGGACCTTCCCTCTCCCCCTCCTCCAACTTCCTTGCGCCCCAAGTGGCAGGTATGAGCCCAGTTGAGTTTGGTATTATCCCATTTGAGTTTGGTATGATCCCAGTTTGGCAGGTTATTATGCATTATTCATAAAGATTATTTCACTATTACATTTGGGTTCTCTATTTCTACTAAGCCCTTGACCTCTTGTTAAATTACGCTTTTCTCCACGTTCAATGAGCTGTATCCTTCTCATGTCTTCTGTCCTCCTTTCCTCTCGTTTCCTGTTTCTGTATTTTCAGCCTTCTATCTATCTTCGCCTGTTGGAAGATCCCAGTGCTGTGGCACGGTCAATCAGCCCTGGGTATTCCCCTGAGGTCCCCCCTCCAGAGAGTGGTTACAGCAGTTGCCCTTCGTCTTGCTACTCTAAAAGCCTTTTAAACTCTTCCCGCTCTCCGAGCCCTAATGCTGCTGAACAATACCACCCAAAATGCACCTCTCGTAACCGCTCCACCAACAATTTGTCTGCTTCCTCTCTGACGGGATCAGGATATGAACATCTCTCTGAGAAAGGGGAAGAAACTATCAGCCAGGTGAACTGGTGCCCTCTCTGTCTGTCTGTCTGTCTGTTCATCCATCTACTCTTCTGTCTGGCATTTGTACCCACTTTGTCTCGGGTTCGATCCCGCTATTTAAAAGTATAGTCCTCTTTTTGTTATGCCTGTACATTTTCATTCACAACAAAGCTCCTAAACTCTTTGTCACCAAAAAGTAATATATTACACCAAATTTCTAAGGAGCTATTAGGCTGATACTGTACATCTACAGTCAATACATCTACGGTAACATTTGTAACTTGTGATTGGAGCATCACTGGGGATGGCTCATGCTAAGGAATAAGATTGTGAGAACATACTAGCTATGTATGACTGCAGAAACATTCCTCTTGAGAAACTGATTTCAAGCTTGCTTTAAGACGATTTAATACACTATCGAGCCTTCTGTGCCATTTCTGCTTTAGACAAGCTGTTTTCATAGACACTATGAGAACTAGTCAACACAGAAACTATTGTTTTAAATTGGGTGCCATACGGTTCAAAATCATATTATTCTATGTTCTACACAGTGACTGATACTCATTTGCAAAGATTCTTCCTAGGTAGGAAGCATTTTTACGACTGCTTGGGAGTGTCCCATTAATCTAACCAGTACAAATAAATATAGGATATGTCCATGATTTAGTGAAGTTTCAAGGAAACTCCATTTGGTTCTGTGGCTACATAATATCATAATATAATCATAATATAGTAAGGCCATGCAGTGAAGCCACTGACTCGTGCACCTGGGTTTATTTAATTTTAATATTTTAAGCTGCTTTCAAATACAATTACAAATCAAAACAAAAGCTCCAAAGCATCATCATCCCTGAATACACTTTGTATTTGTATGTCAATTGGAGGCAGTCAGTTCATCTGTTGCATGAGAGGCTTGATAACCATGGAAACCGGATGCACAACTGCATCAAATGTGACATTTGTCACATGGTGCTGCTACCATTCTAGGTTTCAATTCATGTAACCTTTTGGACAAAATGGGTAACTAACAAGGAATGTTCCTGACTAGATGCCACGGTGCTACATTTCTCAACATTTATCTTTTCATTAGGAACTGTAGTTCTCAGACGAGGGGAGAATGCTTTCATTCATACATTTTCTGTAATGATTTTGTTTTGAGAGATTCTATTTCTGTGAAGTAAACTGTCCATTTCCAGTCCTTTTCATTCTGACTTTCCTTCCTTTCATTCCTTTCTCTCCCTCCAGGGTAAATCCCAGAGTTTGTCAGCTAAAGAATTCAGTAGGAGGAGTATAAAAGACAGAGCTGTACTCCTCTGCTCTATGTTCCCTGACTCTGAGAATCCCTCTGTCCCTGCCCGACTCTCTCCTCTTCCTTGTCTCTCTACACCACAGGTGGTAAATCTTACCTGCTTCCTTTCCATGGCTTTGGCTTTCGGGTGTAAAGTGCGGGGGCATGTGCAAAGACTATTAGCCGAGTGTTAATCCATTTATGTACCATTAGTGATTAATTACCAGTCACTTGGCAGTGGATGGAATGTTGTTTGAGGTTTCTCCATTGTTGTGCTACCAACTTGGTTGGTAGCACAACAATGTGAAACAGCTGGTGCTAATGATTTTGTTTATGCACAACAGCTCTATTACAAAACCAGGCAGCTTATGTAATGTAGTCCAAAATGTGATGGGTTGTTTGAAAGATCTTGCTTGTTTTGTACAACGAATCTCACAAAACCAGCCATTTGCATGATGTACTGAAGTAAGGTATCGTAGTATAAGATGACATGAATCATTCTATAATTGTTATTTTCTTGTTCCACCATCTGTGAAATAGAGGCCAACATATGTCTCCTTTTTAAATCAAGTTGGACCCCATTGATGTTGACCAATCATTTAAGCACTATAGTCTGCGTTTACCCCAAACTAACACACGTAATCCCACAACCTCATTTCATTTGGATGTTCTATTTCTCTCCTATTTCATTCCTTTACTTTATTTCACCCAGTCTTCCAGGTCTAACTGTGCCCTTCTATTTCTCTTCTTATCTAGGCAGAACTATCCATCTCTCCCCCTCTCCCCTCATCCACCTCTCCCTCTCCATCTATATCTAATAGCTCCAGGGTTAGTCCTGTGATCCACCCTGTCCCAGAACCCTCAACCCACTCCTGTTTCTCTGCCTTCAACCCTGACTCTCCTGAGCACAAAGACATGGACCAGAAATCCTCCTCTACTCTCTCCTCTGACTCTCACTGTGAGAACGCCCATAAAATCTCCACTCTTCTCCTTCCTTCTCCCCTGCGCAACAACAAAACCTCCTCTCAGCTCCCTTTGTCTTTTTCTGAGGAGAGCAAGCAAATTCCTTCTTCCTCCTCTGACTCTGAAAATGGACACAGAAACGTTTCTTCTGTCCCTGCTCCTCAGCCGAAAAAGGAACAGTGTCAGAAATTAGCCCCCCTCCTGTCTGCCTCCCCAACTTACAAGAACCTGCAAAAGAAGGTAGATGACTGTACTCGGGATGAGGTTCAAGTCAATCTTAAGAAGAAACAGGAGAAAGTCCTTGAAAAGACTCAAAAACGAATTAATAATGATGATGCACTTAAAAGTGAAAACGGCCACCAGAAGGTAAAACTTGCCACCTGAATGACAAATTCCTTTTCATCAAAATGTTGATGTACCTGTTGTGAAGATCCGCTCATGAATTTGTTACTCTTGCATGTTGGTTTGGACAGTCGGCTAGCGGAAAGTATAATCCAATATAATTATGATTCAATCAAGTATGTACTGTATATGATACTGTAGATATCCCAGAATAGGTTGACCACAAATAAGTAGTAGCCGTATGTCATAGTTGTATGGAGCGTTGCGCACAAAGTCAATTCTCTCCTCTCTTTTCAGTGCAATGGGAGCAGTGAAATTACAAGAATTACTCTAAAGTCTATTAAGCGCTCTGACAGTTGTCCGACTGGAGCTTCAAATTACTGTAAAGAGGTACTAGTCAATGCCATAAGTCGCATGACAGTTTTGCATGCCGAAAATAGCTCATTTACAACCTGTTGTGGATGCAATGTGTTGAGCTTTTAGATCTGCTAGCGTGTGACACCATTGTACGAGAGAGCATAAATTAAGCATTAGGCTGAACAGTTTTTTAAGTCATAATTGCTTAATTGCATAATCTTCTTTCCTAACTGATTTTCCTTTTCTTCATCTGTTTTTTCCCTCCTTCCTCTCATCTGTGCCTCTTTCCCTGGTGTTAACATTAGCGTACAGTTGGGAAGGTGTCATCTCGCATAGATGCTAGAGCTCAAAAACTGGCCATCCTTTATGAGACAGCTAATGCAATACCGGTAAGCTGCATGTGGATGTTGAGGTCTAACTGACCTGCATCCCCTCTGTGAGAAAACATTATTATAAAATGCGGCATTCTTTTTAATAGGTTTTAAAGTGAAACCAAGAAAAAACATATAAGTATGACATTCAGATTATTAGACTTTACAGGTTATCTGGCCAGGAAGGGGTCCAAAGTTTGAACACTGCAAAATCAACATCGCTCAGAATTTTGTATATACACAATACATACTTGTTGCCATCACGTTAACACCAGGAGAACAACTGTTTACTTTGAACACATTGGCAGTTTTCTTTGGGGAATAGGCATTTTCACTGCTTTTTTTCTTGACTTATAATGCTTTGTTTTCACATTGGAATAAACCACCTACTCCTATTACTCTGATATACTGGAGCATACAGCATCGTAAGAGAAGACAATTGCACAGTCATTAGCTGAACTGCTGATGCAAAATAGTTGAGGGACCCGTCAATACTTGTCAACACGCACATTCCCACTAGGCCGAGGAAGAAATGCCACCCTTTTCACATCGTCCTGTTATAGCGCCACCAGAAGGCCGTTTTTGGTAAATCGAAATCAATCTATGCTTTGAAATGCCTTAAAATGCAACAATGTGTGACTGTGGACAAAGGCACCATACAGTTCACTTTTAGTTGAATTACCTAGTTGAATTACCTATTTCAAGTAACTTAAACGTATTTGCAAGATTTTCACACCATAGCCTTTGAATGGAATGCAATGGATTCCTCGAAAATCAAACACTGGTTTTGTCCTTTAAGGTTTAGGACCTATAGGTTTAGGATTATAAATTGTAGTGGTAGTGAAGTGCATACAATAACCTGGGACATTTTTAAATCTTCTTCGTCATCCACGAAGACATGTCATCCACACAGCCTGACTTTACAGGTTCACCCTGACCTGCCAAGGACACGGGCACAGACAGATCTTTATAACTTAGGAGAAAGAACCTTGAACACAGTACCTTCAAGCACTTTAAGCGTTAACCGTGTTTTTAATACTCCTGCTATTCTTTGATTATTCCTTTTTTTTATTTACTTGTATATTTATTTATTATTATTGCTGCTACAATGTTTGAGGAACCAGTACCAAAAAAATGCATGTACCCGTACACAAGAATCCTTTTACTGTGAACTACTTCATCACTTTACGCTACTTGGACTTTACCAACACAACAGCATGTCTTACTGAAAATCCCCCTGTCCTCGTCATATCTATAGCTTCTGTCTTCTGACGGTCTTCCTGCTCCTCTCTCCAGTGTGTGGTGCGTAAAGACCTCCCTCCTGGATTGGGTGGGAGTGACATCTGCCACTTCTGCACCAAGCGTGTGTATGTGATGGAGAGACTCAGCGCTGACGGCTACTTCTTCCACAGAGAGTGTTTCCGCTGTGACGTCTGTAAATGCACACTGCGTCTTGGGGGACACGCCTTCGACTCGCATCATGGTACCGCTTGTTTTTGATGACAGGATTAAGAGCCAATACATTTATGATCTTAATGACAGTTTTGTACGTAGGACCTCTGACATGTAATATATGCCCAAACATACATTTGAGCATTCCATACCATACCGTAAATGCACTTTATCCCTGTTGAACTTCATTTGAGCTCATTTTAACTTGGAAAAATGAATAAAAAATACATAGATTTTCCAATATCCAGTTTTCCCAAAATGTATATAAAATATAATTAGCAATAGTTTAATGCTTTAATTCAATGGCAACTGTGCTATTTTAGTTAATTTAAGACATATTGTATAATTGTGTGTGTGTGTGTGTGTGTGTGTGTGTGTGTGGGGTTCTTTTACAGGGAAGTTCTACTGCAAGGTGCATTATGCTCAGCGTAAACCTAGCCCTCAACTTGGCAAGTTCAGGAGAAGAATGGTAAGCTACAATGCAGCCATTACGACCAAGCAACAAGAGCACTTAATATTTTAACACAGCATCCTTTTTATAGTAGTTTGTGCACAATACAAAGTTTTCATGCACAATGACGGCCAAATGTAAGGCACCAAATAATACAATCGCAAATAGTTGGCCATGAATATGTCACTACAGTAAGTGTTCACCCGTACTGTTGAAAGATTCAGAAATGCTATTTGTGCCACGCGACACCATCATACGATTAAGTATATTATCGGGCTGTGTTAAAATGGTGGTTAAATTAATATCTTATTATACTATGCATGCAACTCCTCTGCTTTAGGGTGACGAGGAGCTCACATCCTCATCGTTGGACGGTGGTTACTTACCAGCGGGCAGCCTGCAGATCCAGCCCCCAGGTACCCTGGTTTCATTGCTTAGGCGAGGCCTGAGCTGGCCAAGGCGTGCTGTCCGCGCTGTGTGTGTGTGGCCACGACGGCTGTTGGGGAGTGTGTGTGAATTTGTCACGGCGGCGTGCACCCACCTGCGGTGCCGCTCAGAGGACTATGAGTTCCTGTATGTGTTGATGAGCCTGGGGCTTCCTCTGCTCGGCATGATGCATGAGCTTCCAGGGCAGATATACCATGAGACCCAGCTGGTCCAGCAGCAGCCCTCTGGTCTCAGGTTTACCTAGAAAGAGAACCCCAAGTCCAGGGAACCAAGATGTAGTCTTTGGTCTATATCTGTGGGTCAACTGGCTTATATGGAGCCGATCAGTCTTGGGAATCTATACTATAATACATGGACATAAGTTTATTTTATTTTTATTACCATGTATACCTTTTTGGTGTGTGTAATGGACTTTTTTTTTTTTGGTCCTATTAAAGTTCTAAGGACCAAAATGACGTTTTTGTATAAAGATTATGCAGATTAAGTTCCAGACACTCTGCGGGACATCCTTTTTTGCACTTGGGTATAGTGGTCAAAAAGCATCATCTGCTTAAATCCAAATAAATTCCACACTGATTGTTTGCTCAATGTAAGGGTCTCTTAGTGTGGTACCCTGCTGAGTGCAGGGTACCACAGTGCAGCTTTTAACTTATTTTAGTTTGTTCATGCTAGTAGCCATCAAGATTCAGCAGACATATTAACTTTATTTAAGACATAGAGTACTAAAGCCTGAGTACTTAAGCCTGACGTCACTTCCATGACCTCTCTGGGAGTCTTTTCCCCATTCGAAATCCCAACAGTATCAAACGACTAAATATCATAAACGACACAGAGCCATCTCCCCGACAGAATCGCAGACTAAATGTTTTCATTTTTGGAACACAGAGAGAGTTAAAAGATGTTTAATGAGATAAGCACAACTGCGAACCATGGAGTGTGGGTCTGACGTCAGGATTATCAACAGTCGGGCATTGGATAAGTTGATTTAATGTCATTAAATAAAACGCCATCTAACATCTGTGGACCGGTTATGAATAACATCCTCATTTGAAATCTATTCAGTTCTACTGAATCAAACAAGCTTGTCTGGTACAAGTGAGCCAATTGGATTGGCTATATACAATTTATATATGGCGTTTGATGGCAATAAAGGTTACCCTGGACCATGCCCATTGACTTCAATCATGAAAGGCATATGGATCTTGTTGGCTCTATTTTTTATAGAACTGGGCCATACAAAGTGATCATTGCTCATGAAGTCACTTGACTGTGTGTATTGCATGAACTGCACCTAAACCCCAACTACCTGTATGCAATTCACCAGAGGGATATGCAGTGGAAATGCCAAAACAGTATTTTTCCCAGTGTAATTACAAGAGATATATTTTTCTAACACAACAAGATGGATCATTTGTTTTGTCTTTGTTGTTACACTAAAGGTTATGATTTTATTTGGCAATGTGTTTATATTTAAGACTAATTGCTATAAGAATCAACTATACTTTTTCAGTTCATTTATTCCTTCTTTTGTTTTTACCATGATAAATGATGTCTTGTCTTGAATATGCAGAAATGGCCAAAGAATGTATGTTCATGAACAAGTGAAAATATGTCCCACTCTTTATCACATTCTTAAAAGTCATATATTTATTTGTAGCTTGTAATGAACAGTTTGGTATTTTTGCAAATGTTCTACACTATGTTGTAAACGGTGACAATGCCTTAATCTGGTGAATGTGATTCTGAACACTTGCTGAACATATGGTAATTGACTATGTTTAAGTCTTAAATATAAGGTCTTTGAGGATGTTGAAGTCATAAGATATACCACTCAAGTGTTAAGCTATTTGTACAACCTATTGTACACTTTGCATGTTTCCCAGTATGCAGTTAGGTACATACTCTTATTTACTTGCAGTCTTTTCCCAGTATGCAGTTACGTACATACTCTTATTTACTTGCAGTCTTTTCCCCATTCATCTTCCAACTTCCATTTTTTCCATTCCACTAGCTTTTCTTCCATTTACTCACTTTTTTTCTCCCTTCACTTCATTTCGTTCAGTCTGTTTCAAGTTTCCAATGCTGCACTCTCTGATTGGCTGATTCCCGGCAGTGGGGAATGTGACGATTGGCCTGCTTTGGTCATAATGATCTTGTCATGTTGCATTTGCATTGGCTGCACAGTTCCACCTCCCTTCCACCTAATACCACATTAACCCGTCATTGAGATGGCATGGCCTGTAAGTGGCATGTTGTAACTCAGTTGTCATGTACAGTACATCTGACTTATTTGGTGAGATTTTCATCACAGCGGTTGGTTTGTCAGTGTCGTCCCCAGCACGCATGCTAACCCCACTAACTGTGATGCTACGCTCCTCCCTAACACGTAAGCAAACATAAATATGATTGCCCCTTCGTTGTATTGGGCTTGCTAATGTATTTTTATTCTGATCGGCAGCCCTCCCATTTTTCTCAGGCCCATCTGACAGTATCATTTGTATCCACGTGTCTGTGGTCTGTCTGTGGTTTTCGTGTCTTTCAGAAGGAGGCCTTGCCCCCTCAGAGCCCCTTTCCAGATCCCTCTCATGCACCTCGTAGACTTTTCTCAGGAGATCATCAGTCTTTCCCTCCGTTATGCTGTAGCTTTTTGCACACTGCCAGAGTATTATGTTTGGCTGTACTGTATATTTTTGTAGTTGTGTTCATAATTATAAGTAAGTCTTTAAATCGCCTGCCTATTTTGTTTTGTTTTTCACAGTGAAATAAACTATAAATTTGCCTATAAATTACTGCTTCCTCATTTGTTACAAATTAACTGCATTTGCCAGTTATTGCCTAGTATATCATAGTTATGTTTCTATTAGTGGTCGTTCGGAAACTTTATTACAACCTAACTTCATCAATAGCACTTAACAGAAACCACTTCCCACAAGGCAAATCCCTTCTCTACCTATGTGCTAAGTTGGACTAACATTACCCACACCTATAGTTTTCACAACCACAGCTCTTGTTTACTTAACAATCTATGTACGCTTCCTGCCACCTCATTCAAAGCTGACATTTTTGAGGACTTGGACACAGCTTTTGGGGTTTTCTAGCTTAGCTTGGAATAGTATAGCTTAAAGTATTGTCCCAAATATGTATTGCTCACTTCAACTCCCCCAAAAAGCCATAACATGACCTCCAAAGCCACATCCCAACTCAACCTGCGTCAGATTGTATTCCATCAAACTAAACTGACACGAATCAAGTCTGAAATGACGAAAGTGACCAAATGATCCAGTGACTTTTAATCAAACTGAACTGAATTGAAGTGAATCATGCACCAGTTTCTCCTGCCAGTCATCTGTTGGACACTCTGTTGGTCTGTGGGTCTCTTCTATCCTTGCTCCTGATCTATTACTGTATTTTCTGCATTATATGGTAGAGACTACTTGCAATCCTTCACTTGATGCGAGAGTGCCCCCAGCATCCACTTAGAGGCAGCAATGTTGTGTCCCACCTTGCTTGCCCTGAGTTGAGTTAAATTGTGGACATAAAATGGCATAAGTGGAAGGATCCTATCCACTCCCTTTAAACCTGATGAGCACACAGATCTTTGCATGTCTACAGACACTCATTCAGATACTTTCCTGTCAATTCTTTGCAAGTGTACTTGAACCAAAAGGAATTATCTTTGGAATGATTCTGTACAATATTGCCTACGTTGTACTGTGAGTATTGAACCATGAACATAATGTATGTTTTGTCATCTTATGCAGGGCTTATTCTTATATGGTATATTTGTTGAACGGTACACCGATTTTAAATGGCATATATTTCCATTAATGTGCTCTTGTTATGTATGTAAAGAGAATAGCATACTACTTTCTTGCCTTAGAAAAACAGCAAGTGCATGTTTTGATTTTCAATAGCTGAAGCCATTTACCTTTTTTTTTTTACCTGGGCATTTTTATTTATTGTGTATGACTAGTGAGGATATCTATGTTTGAATAATATGTAATGCTGAGTGGATTTTAATTATAGTAATTTAGAGAGCACAGTACAGAAAATGTGTAGGGTACCACATTTTTTTAAAGAGATAATAACTATATGCAACTTTAGTTGGAGGCTTTCCAATGAGTGCCCTTTATTTGAGCTAAATGTTACTTTTATTTAATTCGAATTTAGATACATTATGATACAGGCTTTAATCTAGTTTTGCTTACAGGTGGAGAGATCAGATCACATGCTATGGCAGGGAAAGTCGGGGTAGCCCAGAAACAAGTTCTACCGGTCAGTTTGGTACCACAGATAACGGAGAAGGCTTTGAACCCATCCTGCGGGACAGAACCAACACCACAGGACAAGACAGGAGCCAATGGCCATGCCAAAGGTCAGTGCTTGCTCTGTGTGTGTGTGTGTGTGTGTGTGTGTGTGTGTGTGTGTGTGTGTGTGTGTGTGTGTGTGTGTGTGTGTGTGTGTGTGTGTGTGTGTGCGCTGTCTGTGTGTGACTCCCCTTCCTCCACTTAGGTCTGGGAGATCAGGGTGCGGCACACATAGCTGTTCTCCCACACTTAGCTGAATATTTGTTTTGGCATGTCGGCAGTGAATGTTCCTCTGGGCTGAACATTCTGTCCACACACACACACACACACACACAGACACAGACACAGACACACACACACACACACACACACACACACACACACACACAGCTCTATCCACTGCTATGTACATTAGTGACAGTGTGGTGCCCCCTCCTGTTTGGTTATAGATCCTAAAAGAATAATGAATCTAAAGATAATTGCTAAACCTCCTTTTATGATGATCTCCATAATCTCTACCTGCAGATCATGTTAAGTTGGACAAAAACGGTCGATGGAAGAGGAAAATCCAAGCGAGTGAGTACCTCGATCTTGCTTTGCTTCTGAGTTGCTTGTTCTTCATGTCTGTCTGTCCTGGAACCTCACTCTGTCTGTGACTGGTCTGTTTCTACAGAGAACAGACTGTGGTTTTTACTTCTACTCATTGCTTTCAGTAGAATCGTATACGGTCTAATCTGTTCCCTGTATGCAGTACTGTCATATGGGCTTTGATAATCATTCATGCTAGGTTGATTTGGAGGTGGCCCGCAGTGGGTTGCAGGCCTCATCTTCCAAAGGTTCTGTGTATCAAATGTGTAGCCTGCTAATTGTCTTTGCCCAAAATCGGGAAACCAGGTTGAAAATTACAACACAAACACAACACATTAAGTGGTTTAGACAGCACAGAATGCAGATAACCATCAATGACCCAGAAGTGGATCTGGTAATGAGTGTTATCATCAGTCTATAAGCGGGTGGCAATGGGAGGTTTCTAATTGACAGTGTTTTTATTTTTCTATTTATAATTTGTGTTGTCTCTTTCTTATTGTCTCTTGTTTATAAAATATGTTGCTTCTGGAAAATCAATGAATTATATATAAAAAAAGACAAATCCGTTTTTTGGGTCAGAGCTATGTAGCTAAAGTCAATACATAAACCCCTGTTTCAATGCAGTGTGTAAAACACTAGAGGGCAGTAATGTTTTAATAAATCTATCACTCCTCCTAATGTGGATGTTACCATGTTTTTTTTAGATTAAGGAGCTGCTCGGACAGAATATTGACAATTTATAATTTACAAGATGTGTGGATAATGTATGTGTGATTGGCAATAGCAATTATGCCCAACTCATATTTTTTTCCTCCAGAGTGTGGTTATGCGATATTCCTCATCAGGAACTTTGAACTTAGTTGTGTATCTTATTTTGTATATAGAAATGACACATATCATACAGTGTCTCCTGTCCTCTGTTGTGCAGCCTTTCCGCTGTTCTTTGTGAAGCATTTCCAGAGAAGCACAGTGGACAAAGACGAGACGGAGACGATCCCTGAAGTTCACTCTGAATGTGAAGACATCCAAACTGTATGTAGAATGGAGTCCACTCTGATGCTGCGTTCACACTGGCAGATACAAAGCTACAAAGCATCTGTCGCTTAGTTTGTAGCTTTGTATCTGAAGTTGAAGCCAGCTCAAGCTGCTCAATTTATTTGTAGTTTTTGTCGCAGCTACAAATGTTGGATGTATCTTCCTCTCGCTGGCTTCCATCGAAAATGAATGGTAGAGTGTATCTTTGTAGCTGCCAGTGTGAACACAGCATGAATCTATTTGGTCACACAATATCAATGGTACGTACATATTACCGTTGCTGCATGAATTGTCTTTGTTTCAGGACTCCCATGGCAGTTCAGAGAAGGTGAAATGTGAGAAACACTCCATCCTTGTAGAAGATGTCCCAAAGAGACGCCTGACGATATCTGCCTCTGAGAAAGAGAAGCTTCTAGACTGGAATCTGCCACTCACACCGCGGGAGGAGACTCCAGCACAGTTGCACACTGACAACAAAACCGCAAAACAACCCAAAGACCAGGTTGGAATGACATTACTGAGTTAAACCGAACATTGTAAATTGCAATATTATGCACATGATGGGCGGGATTAGCAAAAACATACAGTAAGACAAGTACTTATATAATTACTTACAAGTTCTTACTAGTGCTTTTCTGTTCTCCTTTCCTTTCATGAGCTCCCTTGTTCTATCTTAAACAATGCTCACTGGGCCACTAGAGCTGCCAACTCTCACGCATTTAGTGTGAGACATATGCAAATGCTCACACACACTCATACAACACCTATTTCTCATGCTGTGAAACCTCAAATCCAAAAACGTTCCACCTAATTAATCTAGTTATGTCATCTAGAGATGTCAGAGATAGCAGAGATTTAGGATTAGGATACATGAGGTGGTGATAGTATCTACATGTCATAACATGGCCCGTGATCTGCACATTTGTTTGTTTTCTCTAGTTAGCTGTGAGAAAAGAATCTCACATTTCATTGTCTCACTATTTGGAAAAACTAATCAGATATATGTAATTTTAGTCAGCTTCACAGATGTTTAATAGATATCCTGTTATCACTAGAACTGTCCTTTCACAGTCTCTAGCCTTTAGTCTAAACCTCTGTATTAACCCTGAGGGCCTCAACATATGATTATTTTCATCAATATGTTTATTCTTTTTTGCAATAATTTATTAATCTATGATAAATTAAGTGTAAATGCTTTTAACACATTATCTGAATGCAAGCAGACATCTAAAAACGTCTTAATGTTTACCCAGCAGTTAAACTTTTCATTTTGTAACCGCTGTCATTGTTCCATATCTCACATGGCCAGAGTGATGTGATCTTGATAGCGTTTTGCCCATCCTGTGCTGTTTTATCAGGTACAAGCAGAGACTGGGGCAGAGAAACCTCAGGCGAACTTGAGCCAGGATCAGGAGCCAACTCCAAGCCAAATCCCAGCCTCGCCCACCACAACCTTCCAGCTCATAACCAGCTTCCTAAAGAGGTCATTTGGCACAGCCAATCCCTCCACCAGCTCAGAAGTAACCATGTGAGTAGTACATAGTTCTCGCCACAAGCACATTAAATAATGTACAAAATACAACGTACAACTGTGTAACTTGTAAATATAAAAAAGAGTGATGGAGGTACAAACTTAAAGCTTCTCTTCACCTTTTGTAATATTGCTGACAAGAAACGTTCTTACCCTATTGACCAGGAGAACCAAACCTAATGGCCCCCACAAACAGAGGCCCATGTCCGAGGGAGCGTTCAGCTTCAGTTCCCGGTTTGACACAGGGCTCACGGAGCCATCCATAGAGGAAGAGCCTCAGGGTCACACTCTGCTGGCCTCTGTGGGTGCAGATATCCGGGAGTCTGGCCAGGACCTAGCCTCTATACTGCAGCAGGTGTCGCTGGCTGGTCGGAGAGGCTCTGAGGGGGTGTTCTCTAATAGCGAGGCCTGCCTGCCCCGCAGGAGGGTCAACTTCTTCTCATCCCTGCGGCTGAGGAAGAGGGAGGTGTCAGAAAAAGGAGAGAAGGAGGGTCAGAAGGAAATCAGGACCATCCTCACCAATCTCAGAAACAAAGGTACAGCAATTTTATCAGGGGATCCCGTTTCAAAACTTGTAATTGAAGTTACACTGCATGCACTACAAAATCCAGAGTGTTCATTTTATTCAGAGAGGAAATAACATACCCGTAATGGATTTTTCAGGGAAGAACCTTTTGCACGATGTGATGGGCACATTCAGTCATTCAAATGCTACTTCACACATCACCATCTGCTACTTCTGATTCCACTTTGTATGTCAACCTTATTTGGCCTACCTGAACTGTTTCCCAATCTAGCCTCCAGTCAGCAGAGTCTGGATCTGCAGTCGTCTTCCAGTGATGAGGAAGATGGGCATCCACCAGCCAATCACAAGGTTAGGACAGATGGACCACATTCATGACGGGCACAGGTGCAGGGAGGACTTTGTGTTAAATATTAAACTGTGTGCATGTTTCTGTACGGTCTAGTCCCAGGTATCTTCTCAGAGACAGAAGAGGAAGCTGGAGAAGACAGTAGCCCAGCAGGCCAAAAGAGGACAACTGAAGAGGCTCCATAAAGCTCAGGTATCATTGAAGTTTTGAATGATCCTTGTTGAGTTTGTTCAATTTGTAATAGGTTCACCCGCTTGAATTAGAAAGCATCCTCTCCCTACCCATTTGAATAGCCTCAATTGGCTCAAAGTTGAGGAAAGAGTCACTCAAATTAAAATATGTATGGTTCACAGGATTACAGACAATGCTGCACCTAAGTATTTCTATAATTACTTTTGGAAGATTGCAGTTCAGTACATAGTCACTCATCCAGAAGAAGCTCCAACAACTTTGTGCCTTGTCGATTCAAAAGCTGTATGGGCCAAAGTTAATTCTTATACTCTGCAGCAGTTGCATGGAATGGTCTACCTACAAGCATGGCTAGCTTTAAGTCCTTGCTAAAGAGCTGGCCCACAGTCTCAGAAACGACACATTCGTCTATAATGTCACCCAAAAGTAGCAAAGATAGCCGATCTACAAGCTCACAACCATCCTAGAACATTATTTTTGAAAAAGTGGCTTTATAATCCAAAACGCTGCTGCCAGGCTTGTGAAAGGCACCAAGCTAAGAGAGCACATCTCACGCGTCCTTGTCTCTCCATTGGCTCCCAGTGAAGCATATAGTGACATTTTAGATTATTCATTTTGTGTTCAAAGCCATTAACAGTCTTGCACCTGCTTATATTGTATTTTAGACCAATCATCCAGCTCCAGGTCACTCAGACAGTCAGTTGTATTTGAGGACTCCACGGTCCAACACAGTAAAGACGGGCGGCCATGCCTTTGCTGTGTTGGCACCAAAGTTTTGGAACAAACTCCCCTTGAGTATCAAATCTGCCCCCACCCTAGGGACTTTTAAAAGCAAGGTTCACTTGTTGGTTTGTTTTGTTTATGTGGGTTGTATGTGTTTATTTAGTTTCTACTCCTCCTATTGTGACTGACTGGTAATGTGACTGAGTTTCTTGTTGTCCTAGTCTAGTCTTCTTTGTCCTCTCCTATGTTTTTCTCTTTCTTTGGGCTGTGCCCCAGGCCAGTGTAATAACTGTAGGGGCGCGCTACAAATACCGACCCTATGCCTGTGGGTTTTTATAAATATTGAACCAATGAAAGGTATATACAAGAGCTTTTGACTAAATACAGTAACTACATTGGATCCATTGGAACACAGGTTATTTTTTCCATTTCCTGAAAATTACGTTTTGGACTTTCAAGGTTTCCACCCGACAGTGACGATATACTGATGGAAATAAATTATATACGATACTGTATCGTGTTGTGATTTTCACTGTCTAGACGATCCAAAGACAACTGGAGGAGGTGGGGGAGAAGCAGAGGGACCTCGAGGAGAGAGGAGTGGCTATAGAAAAGATGCTCAGAGGAGAAACTGGTACTGTACCCCCCACACACACACTTAATGTGAAATAAAAGGTCAGCAGGGATGGTCACAGTACATTTTATGGCGATTGCCACCATCATGCAATGAAATATGAATTGGGTTTAATAAAATTAAAAGGGATTCTTGGCTGTTTGATAGTTTCAAAGTGCTTTAAGATAAAAGTAAAATATGTATGTATGTGTGTGTGTATGTATGTATGTATATATACACACACACACACACACACACACACACACACACACACACACACACACACACACACACACACACACACACACACACACACACACACACACACACACACACACACACACACACACACACACACACACACACACACACACACACACACACACACACACACACACACACACACACACACAGGGAAATGCATGGCAAAGTTTAGTGTATAACCGCTATTGTTAACCAGAGGGCATACTGCATGTTCCTAACCAGAGGTCATACTGCATGTTCCTTACTAGAGAGCATACTGCATGTTCCTAACCAGAGGTCATACTGCATGTTCCTTACTAGATCCTTAAGAGAGAATGCAATACCTTTTTCAGTTCTGGTTAATGGATTCAACTGAGACAGTCAAAGGCTGCTCTCTGAAAGAGGAGAATGAAACATCTTTATCTGCTCAAAAGTAAATGGTCTTGTTAGTCATGAAGCTGAAGTAAAGCAGACTAGACTGCAGATTCTCTCTGCCTCTCCTTTTAGAATGACTTGAGACCTTTAGTGTAAAATGCACCTTTACTTTTATACAGGTGAATATTTCTCTCAGTTTCTCCTATCTCACCATAACCGTGTTACCTCTCCTTACATGCATATTCTCATAATCCCATATTCCTTTCAACGCTTTGAATGCGCTGTTGTCTTTTACGCCTTCTACCCCCCTCTCTCTTCTTCCATCCTTCCCTGCCTGCTTCCCGCTCTGGCTTTACCGTCTTTCTTCCCCTCTGTTCTTGCTCTTTCCCCCACTGCTTCCTTCACTT
Organism: Gymnoscopelus microlampas; assembly: GCF_963454915.1. Classification (NCBI taxonomy): domain Eukaryota; kingdom Metazoa; phylum Chordata; class Actinopteri; order Myctophiformes; family Myctophidae; genus Gymnoscopelus; species Gymnoscopelus microlampas. The sequence continues at coordinate 25,106,695 of NC_139943.1, forward strand.
GACTCTTCCCTGCCTACCTCGTTCCTTTTCTCTTTCCATCAATAATCTCTCTCTCTCTCTCTCCCTCTGCCCCCCCCCCCTTTCCATCGTTATCCCTGCCTCCCAGATGAGTCCCAATCAGATGACAATGAGGAGGCCCAGCTCTACCAGTCCTGGTTTAAATTGGTACTCCAGAAGAACAGACTTGCCCGCTATGAATCTGAGCTTGTGATTTTGTAAGTAGCATTGCAAACATTTTTGGCAGTAGTGATGATGATGATGATGATGATAATAATCCAAAAACCCTTAAACCCTGTTTTAGTGCACAAGAGCTGGAACTGGAAGACACACAAAGCCAGCTGCAGCAGGACCTACGACGTAGGATGGCTGTAGAAGGTAGGAGATGAACACATAATGCACACACACGGTTTAATAAACACACACAATAAAACACACGCTTCTTTAGTCCACTGCCTAGTTCAGACCGAAGATGTGGGACTAGATGGAACCGTTAAATGAGATGAGATGAGATGAGAAGTACTTTATTAATCCCCAAGGGGAAATTGTGGCGTCACAGCAGCACAGTGTAACAATAAATAAGTGAAACAACAGACAAACAAAAACACAACAAAACAAATGGACACAACATAGACCCGGGTCGACAACATGCATTTTGGGTTGAGTTCTTAAGCATTGTGGAGTCTGATGGCAGTTGGCATGAATGAGAGTCTGTATTACTTACTTAAAAACGATACAAAAAAGAAAACACATTGATATCTTATCGGAAACTACTGTCAGATCTTTCCCACTTGCTTTTGTTCCCATACACGGCAGGATCACACCTGTATGTTGTTTATATCCCATAGCCTGGAGGGACTGTATTTAAATTGCTGATTGGCTGTCTACAATATAATAAAAAAGCAAAATGTATGCAACATAATGCTAAATGGGTACAGGAGGAGAGACCGTTGTGCTCTCAGGTGCTGTTGTTTTCACATCAAGGAAGCAAGTTGACATGACGTGAAAAGTATTCGTCGCTTTGATGTGGACTGTCTATTTTTAGAGTTTTTGAAACCACTGTTTGTGGGGTTCTGTTGCAAGTTTCAACACAGATTGTCGCCAATCTTTGGTCTGAACTAGGCTTTAGTTTCTCTAAGATACAGATTTGTACTCTTCCTGTCCTCAACATTTTTTTCTTATTATTCTCCTTTTCCTTCCCATCCTTCCAGACACAATAAAGAGTGCCTCAGAGCTTCAAGAGGAGCAGGAGATCCTGACCAAGATCATGAGAACAGTGGAGAGAAGAGACACACTGGTCTCCGAGTTAGACGAGCAGAGGTTGAAGGAGAGAGCCGAGGACAAGGACCTGGACAGCCTAGTGTTCTCCAAGGGCTACGAATTCCATTGGGCCCAGGAGGGGGGCAGCTCCTGGGATCTGGTAGATGTTGGAATCTGAGAGTGACCGATGGACACATTGATGAAGGGGACTTGGGGGATATGTTTGTCATTTGTTCTGTTGAAATGTGTATGTTGTATAACATGTATTCAAGTGGGGTTTGCGATTCACAAGCAAGGTTGAGAAAGCAATGTGTGATAAAATCACAATTTTAAAAGACATGCCCTCCCAGGTAACAGGGAAGGGGGAACTTTATAATGCAAAATGACAAATTTTGGGCCCTATCTTGCCTAACCCCTTACGCCTTAACTTTTTAGGCATGTTTTACTATTTTAAAAACATTAAAAAATGGTGAAAATAGCCAATCTACATCGACTCGTTGTGAGTAACCATTTACTAGTTTTCCAAATTCAAAATGGTAAAACAATACCTAAAATGTGTAGGCATAAGGGGTAAGGTGGCAAGCAAGATAAAGCCCAAAGTCTGCACACTGGAGTAAAGGGCTCCCAGTCAAAGCTCTATTCTTAACGTTTCAACTGTGCCTCATTCTTCGGAATGAGGCACAAACAACACTGCTTACTTTTGTAAGTAACTCCTCAGTCTGTGACTAATATGGTTTAATTTCAACTGTGATTGTTTTCATGTTTTTGATTTACTAATTTCTAGGTTCTTGAACTATGGGCTGAGAGGCCCAAGTGTGACACTGATGGGTCTCCATATGTGAATAGTTTAACAGAGATCATGGATCAAAGACAAGAAACTTTAGTTCTCATTAAAGGTCCCAGACTAAGAACCCCAGGAGTAATTTTTTTAAATGTGAGAATGGACTAGTTATAAATGCAAAATATGTAATATCTAATAAATTATATGTTCAGCATGTGTTTTACAGTTATGTATGTTTGAGTTTGCTGAAAATGTTGCAAATGGAATATCTTTAATAATAAAAACTTAACTGAAAACTGATTGTGTATTGGATTTTGGTTGAGTCTTCTTTTAATCACCCACTAGAATTAACTGCCGGCAGGTCTTTCTATTTAATAAACCATGGCAATACCTATAAAGAAAGACAGCCTGGTGTGTTATTTCTCAGGCTCCTGCAGATTCATCCAGTAAGCTTAATTGTAACTAGCTTGGTTATTTTTGGTAAGCAACACTGTTGTACTAATGAGGCTTAGATATTCTGTAGATCAGTGGTTCTCAAAGTGGGGTCCTAGGACCTCCATGGGTCTTTGAGGGGCTTAACCCTATACACTGTACATCAGTTCTGCTATTTGAAACTCGTTGAGTTGTGAGTGTGTAGATCTGCTATTTTTTTTAAAGGGACACATTTTTCTCAATGGTGGTCCCTGGCACAAAACCTTTTCAAATGGTGGTCCATGGTCCTGGAACAAAATATTTTGAGATGGGGGTTAGGCGGACAAATACATATAATTTTGGGGTCCTTGACATAAAAACAGTTTTAGAACCACTAGTATAGCAACACAAGTTTTCAGAAAACTGTCAGGATTTAGAAGACATCTTTAGAATTGGCGTCAGGTCTTGATTGGTTAATTTAGGGGGGCATTGACATGAGAAGGTTTGAGAACCACTGCCATAGATATTGTGACGCCCTCATGAGGGGAGGGGGCGGGGCCATGACACAATATACAGCCCTCCAGCCACAGAAAATCACTGGAATTCCGTTTCCGCTGTTAGGGATCAGTGTTGCCATGTCGGCTTATTATAAGCGACTGGGCTTTATTTCTGTAAAGTTGCTTGTAAATATTGATAGTTGCGTGTTGCGTTTTTTTGGGCTTGTTTTTAAAGTGTAATTATTTGGGCTTGCTTCCAATCTTTAAAAAAAATGTATCATTGTTTAAACCAGTTCTCATTTGCATGTCAAGGAAGCCCCAAATTAATGTATTTCTCTGCAGGCCCCATCCCATCTGAAAAAATGTATTCCAAAAAATATATTCCAAATATTTCACTTTTTCATTTCGATATCTTTTTGAAAATAACGCCTTAAATGCGACGCGTTATGAAGTTGTAGATCGGCTAATTTCAAATATCCAATAAAGTTCTCATGTGGCTCTAGTAGTGCCTTCTTTTGGGCTTGTTTTCATAGACCTGACGTCTTATTCCTCTCGCAAAACATGGCAACAACGCTTTAGGGAGTGGACAGTCTGTGGACATAGGGATTTCTCGACTGCCAAAGAACTTTTTTTCAGGGAGATCAGATCAACGCAACTTTTTCTGTACATTTATTCCCAATTTGGATTAAACCAAACCAGGACCAATGATGGCCTCATCGCCGCAGAAATCACCGTCTTCTCCCAAGTCTCCCAGCACCCCGAAGTCTCCTTCTTCCAGGAAGAAAGATGACTCGTTTCTGGGAAAACTTGGTGGAACTCTGGCCAGGAGGAAAAAAGCCAAAGAAGGTAAAATAGAGTTAGATCTTAAAAATGATGTGGACCAAAACTATCCAAACATTTGTGAACTTTTACTACTGGTGGATTAACTGTGACATAGAGTCTGATAAAAAATAAAATACATCTTACAGAGAGGGATACATAACATTGTATCTGTTTGTTGCACTGTCTGTCTGGGCAACGCTGATTTGTCTTTTTCCATGGGGCGGGTATTTAAGGAGGAAAAAAAGTTTGGATAAATAGTATTTTTTGACGAAGTGACGATTAGACATCATTATATAACTGGAATTCACTAAATAAATACGTGACGCGTACTCAGTGTAAAGTAACTTAGTACAACTCAAGTACTGTACTTTAGGACAATTTTGAGGTATTTTTTACTTAAAGGACGACTTCACCACTTTTCAACATATCTTCATATAATAGGTCCTCACTAATGCTCATGATAAAATGGTACTTTTTTTTTTCTAATCAGTCTGTGTCTCAGAGGAGGGCTGTAGACAGTTCAGAAACCCGTCTACCAGTGACATCATTGATGGGAAATCCAAGCTAATAGAAACTGCAGGCTTTGTATTCCTGGAAAGTTGCAATGCAATAATAGATCCCATTGTTCTCGCCTTAATAAAAATCTGAATTAAAAAATTGTAATCTTTTTGGGGGAAAAAAATCCTGCCTAACAATGATGTCATTGGTAGACAGGTTTCTGGACTGTCCACAGCCCTCCTATGAGACACAAACGAATTGTATCATTTTATCATGAGCATTAGTGAGGACCTATTATATGAAGATATGTTGAAAAGTGGTGAAGTCGTCCTTTAAGTATTTACATTTTTCAATACTTTTACTTCTACTCCACTACACCTCAGAGGAAAACATTTTACTCCAGTACAATTATATGAAAACTTTAGTTACTTGTTACTTTGTAGATTTTGATTATTATTACAAAACATACATTAACCACTTCAGCAATATTGTCCATTTGAAAATAGCAGATCTACAAGCGCACGAGAGCTTGTAGATCTGATCTTGTAGATCTGTTTTCATATTGTTTTCAAAAGATGTGTATACATTTTGAACTTGTGAAATGGGACATTCTGCACAACTTTTACTTTTGGTACTTTAAGTATATTTTGATGCCGATTCTTTTGTACTTCTACTATGTATATTTACATTGCAGTACTTACATTGCAGATACTTTTACTTAAGTAAAACATGTGAGTACTTCTTCCATCACTGCGCGTACTCCAGTCCTTTGAGACTTGTGTGGCTACGGGCTAAGTATGTCTACTACTACCCTACCATGTAGGGTATTGACTCACTACTAATGTAATAACTGAGGAATGAGACAAGAGTAAACACAGCCTGTCTGCAGCAGTAGGCTGGGCCTGCATGACAAACACAAGCCTTTACAATACTAAACTAGAAAAAGTGCTCCTCGGAGCACAGGTCTCCGCCAGGTCAGGTAGGTTATTGTGGCCTCCTGGTGGCACTATATTAGGCCAATGTGAAAAGGGTGCCATTTCTTATTAGGCATTGCATGGCAATCGGACACTGCATTCATGGCTTGAGGCATTTTTTGCAAAAAATGTGTTTTGCTAATTTAAACCTGCTGGTGGTGCTATAACAGGCCAATGTTAAAAGGGTGGCATTTGCTCCTCAACATAGTGTGAAGGTGCGTGCAAAGTTTGACCGCAATCGGACGGTACGTGCATGATTTGCGGAATTTTGTTCAAAACAAGCCACTACTGCAAACTTTAGATGTCAATCTTCCCAATGAGAATGGAATATTAAAAATCAAACACATCCGTCTTGATCACATGACTATGGAGATCATGTGTACCGATTTGCGTGAAATTTGGATAAAATTTCACGGAAATTGCATGCTGTGTTCATGATTTGAGGCATTTTGTTCAAAACTGAGTATTCCTGCAAACTTTGGAAGCCATTTTTAGCCAATCAGGATGGAATATGAAAATCTGAAAAACCTGTTTTGTTTAATGACTATAGAGATACTGTGTACTGATTAGCGGGATTTTTTGACAAAATCTGTAGGAGTACTGTCAAAAAATATGTTTTGCACAAATCAGCCTCCTGGTGGTGCTATAAAGGCCCATGTGAAAAAATTGCGGCAGAGGTTCTGAATTGGCCTGGCGGAGACAATAAAAACACACCAACATTCAGTGGTGGAAGAAGTAAACTCTGCAAAGTAACTAGTAACTAAAGTTTTCAAATAATTGTAGTTCAGTAAAAGTACAATATTTGCCTCTGAGATGTAGTGGAGTAAAAATATTAAACTGGAAATACTCCAGTAAAGTATAAATACCTCAAAATTGTACTTAAGTACAGTACTTGAGTAAATGTACTTAGTTACTTTACACCACTGTCAACCTTGATTCATTGATTTGACTCCCCTTAGCCTACTTGCAAGTTTTTTATTGACATGAATCTTGATGAATAATATACATCCATAATACTTTATTGGACTACCAGTGCCAATATGATATGTGTTAACAAAGAAACGTATGTAAATTAAAATCACGCCAAATATGAATACCTCAATGCCCATTTTGATTTGCAGCCATGATGCAAGCAAGCCAAGGTCTATTGGAAAGGCTCTGCTTTCTGGACTATGACATTTCATTGTTATTGGCCAGGTTTGTTATCATTGAATGAGTAAGCCTTGGTGGAGATTGGATGATTAGTTTGTGTCATCCGGGAGGCTGTTCAACAGCTGAGCCCCATTTTATATTTTATTCCTTCACAGTGCAGCATAGGCCACACACACACACACACACACACACACACACACACACACACACACACACACACACACACACACACACACACACACACACACACACACACACACACACACACACACACACACACACACACACACACATATTATACAGTGTGTGGGTAGGATGTCTGCATTGTGTCCTATGACTTGATGGAAAAGCCTGGGCTGCTCTCTCTTGTGTCAACCGTTGATTAAATTAAAGTCTGTGACGTTTATGACCATGGCTGCTAATGTACAGGAGAGCCTGAGAGGAGAGTGAGGCCATAACCTTGAAAAAGACTATAACGATTGCAAAAGAGAGAGAGGGGGATACAGAGAGAGAGAGAGCGAGAGAGAGAGAAAGAGAGATTGGAGCAGTGAAATAAAGATGTTAAAGATGGAAGGGGAGAGAGGAGAAGGTCAACTGAAGGGGAAGAAAAGGAGGGAAGGAATGAATGAATATGAGCTCGGTAGCAAAAGCCATCTGGCTAATAAAGACTTACTGCATCACAATGTTCTTCTATCCTTGAAGGATAACAACACCAGCCACTGCGTGCGGATGTTAACAATAGTTTTTGACGGGACTCGATTAGCTGTGAATATACTCAGGACAGATGATACATAAACAAAATAATTATATGAAAAATATTTCATTATCTGTGATTAGAACAACAGAGAAAAAAAAGCTACTTTGGTTGCGTTCGATGTCATTCGGTGTGGTAGGCCATATTTGTGGCTAGTTTAGTTGCGTTTCTATGCTCTTGAGGATGAGCAGCAGGACAGGAGGCGGGTGCGGTTAGCCAGGGGAGGATGCTGGAGGCTGGGGGATGAAGAGAGACAGAGATGGGCTGTGGATCACTCTGCCCTCCAGGTAGGACACCGTGTGTTGATTCTCTCATGGTACTGTATACTGATTTAACCCATTGAATCCGGGAACGCATGTCTGTCATTTTAGATTTCTTTGGCTATTCAAAAATAGCAGATATACAAGCTCATTTGTGCAAATCTTTGAATATATATATATATATTTTTTTAAGCGAACATTTGTAAAATATTTTGTTCCAGGGACAAATGTGGAATCAGAAGCAAAGATTTGAGTTACAATTGTTAGCTTTAAAAAAGATATACTCAAAGATTTGCACAACTTTTCACAATTTTTCTAAAATAGCAGATCTACAAGCTCATAGTGCGGCACGGTGTCGCGCTATGAGCTTGTATATCTGCTATTTTTAAATAGTCAAAGAAATCTAAAAATGACAGATGTGTTCCCGGATTCAATGGGTTAAAAGCATGCTCCAGGATAAACTATACGATTTCTCTTGGTGTCTTAGCAGTTGCAAGGCACACATTCCCATATGCACCCAGGAGCGTGAGCGTAGTAGTTGTGCAAGAAATCCCTTACAGGACTGAGAAGAGACTATGTTGTCTTTTGTTTCCTCTTTAATGTGCTTACATTTTACTGTCAAGAATATCCCAGAAAACGTACACAGAGTTATATTAGAGATAGCCTTGTCTGAAATCCATCTGCCCAAATTTGTAAATGCTAACAACTAGGGCTGGGCGATATGACTTCAAATCAATATCATGATTATTTTAAACGTTTGCCTCGATTAAAATTAATAAACGATTATTATCTTTTTAAATATAGTGAAAATAGCAGAGCTACAAGCTTGCAATTTCTGCTCATGGTGCCACCATTGTACGACACAGTATAAAATAAAATAGTACTTAAGTGGTTAATCAGAAGTCAATTAAAAACCTGTTTTAGTTTTTGTTGTCCTGATTCCTGTCGATTTGTGTCAAATATATATAAATAACCCTTGCTTCTCCATTATTCAGTTATTAGTTGGTTATTGGTTGTAAATAACGATTTCAATGTATTTTCGGTTAATTGCCCAGCCTCACTAACAACTGATATTTTGTCTAGATTTACTGGCGTACGGTATTGCAGTTAAATATGGTTGGTGTTATATCACATGCCTTTTGTCTATCACATGCCTTTTGTCTTCTTATGGAGTTATTCTTCTTTTCTTTTTACCATGGGCTTAAAAAATATAAACCGGTCCCTTTTGGATGTGCTCACTTATCTGTAGTGATGATGTCACTTCCTTGTTTTCATTTCAAGTAGCTCGCTGTGAGCTTGTAGATCGGTTATTTTTTAAATTGATTTTTTTGTTAATTGGTTAAAAGTCAAACTTTTCAATAAGAAATAGTTATTTGCTTACAGTGACCAGTAATAACACCGACTAGGAAAAGGCTCTGGGTTTGAACTTGGAAGTCATAGGGGGTGTTATAACCTTGTGTTGGAGGGGATATTGGATTTAGCAGACTCGCAGTTAGTGGTTGTTATATTCAATATTGGTGTCAAAATATCTTTTTTATAAAGACTGAGGCATCTGTCACTCGGTCAGAGTGTGTGTGTGTGTGTGTGTGTGTGTGTGTGTGTGTGTGTGTGTGTGTGTGTGTGTGTGTGTGTGTGTGTGTGTGTGTGTGTGTGTGTGTGTGTGTGTGTGTGTGTGTGTGTGTGTGTGTGTGTGTGTGTGTGTGTGTGTGTGTGTGTGGTGTTGATTAAGGGGATGTTACCCTGGGAGGGCAGAGAAATGTGCTGTGTGTGTGTGCTCCCAACACAGACTCATACATCTAATGATCAAATCTCCTCAGGTATCTGACACACTGAGAAGAATGGCATGCTGGGCAGGAAGCAACAGTAGTCTTTTCTGGGCTGATATAAGACAGCCCAATAGAAGCTTGGATGAGTGTGTTTTAAGGATGTGTTGGAAGATTTAGAGAGGCATCCAAACTACTTTTGAAAATGGTTGGCAATTAATAATGCTATCAAGCTTTCTTGTTGTGTTCCATTAACTGTGTGCACATGGATGGAGGCACCAGGTCTCAAGATGATTGGCCTATTAAGTTAAGTGGCAATATAAAAAGCCAGATTCGGCAGCCTTGTTCTGTCTGCGCCTTGGCCTGTTTATGAAACTGGATTTTAAATGCAAGTGTGTGTGTGTGTGTGTGTGTGTGTGTGTGTGTGTGTGTGTGTGTGTGTGTGTGTGTGTGTGTGTGTGTGTGTGTGTGTGTGTGTGTGTGTGTGTGTGTGTGTGTGTGTGTGTGTGTGTGTGTGTGTGTGTGTGTGTGTGAGAGAGACCGTTACCTGTGTAGTTAGGGTCGAGAGCTCCGTTCAGAACGTGTGCGCATTAGCTTACAAGTGGGCGTGCCTTCAGATCAGGAAGCAGGCCGCGCTTTACCCAATCAAATGTAGTGGGCGGGATTTACTGTCTGTGCGCTCCCTTCCCAATCAATCCCACTGAAAACAAGCCAAAACTCATTTAACAATAGCGTCCTTGAAGCAGACAAAACCACGGAAAGATATTCACATTTTAACTTGCTCTTTCATCATAGAAACAAGTGGACTTATAACCAAAATGATCCATGTTCTCTGGGAGAAGTGGTGTTAGTGTTCCGTGTAGAAATATTGTTAGTGGGAATGAAAACATAAGCGCACCACCGGAAGTGGAGCGCTGAGGGCAGACCAAAACCCCGGTTTCCTTGCGCACGGGTGCTGCTGTACATTGAGCTCGGCCCACAGCCAAGTGAAAGTGTAAAAAACAGCAGAGGGCGCTGTTTTTCCTTTTTATTTGGCGATGGGTTCCCAGATTGGGGTTGGAGTGACTGTTCACACCGCTAACAGTCACATCACTGACTGCTTTACCCGTGTCCATCCATACATGTTTGTTTTGTGTGTGCATGCTACAGAGCTTATCTAATGTAACGTCTGTATTCCCTCGCTCTCTTAGTATCTGAGCTTCAGGAGGAAGGCATGAATGCCATCAATCTTCCTCTCAGTCCCTCCCACTATGAGCTGGACCCTGAAGACACCATGCTTGGTAAGTGTTATTACTAACAGCACCTGTTGAACATAATTGTCTATGTAAACTCTCAACTATGACCTGTGTGTAGGTTACAGGTTGAATGGTTGATTTCAAATGTAATCTTAGCCTCTATGCATTTGCATAGATTCCCAATAATACTGAAATGAATTAATTCATTAGCCGCTGCTCCTCTCTTACTATATACAACATTGATGTTTTGTTTTTTGCTGTCCCTGCCAGAGGAGAATGAAGTGCGCACCATGGTGGACCCTAACTCCAAGAATGACCGCAAACTACAAGAGCTTATGAAAGTAATGCCTCTACTCTCCTTTATCCCTGTTTGGCTTTTCATCTAATAGTCATTATGGACATCTCTCATTCATACTATGACTTAAAGTATGCTTTCTTATTCTGCCCATGCAGGTGTTGATTGACTGGATCAATGATGTGTTGGTGGGGGAGAGGATCATTGTGAAGGACCTGGCTGAGGACCTGTTTGATGGACAGGTCCTGCAGAAACTCTTTGGTGAGGAGCTGAGCTGAAGTAAACATTTTATAGTTTATACAGCATGGGGTGCACCAGTAGCTGACTGGATAGTCCGTCCACCACATAATCACAGCATCCTGGTTCAACTCGGGCTGGCTGGAGACCTGTGTCCCTTCCTCTCTGCCCACAGTTTCCTGTCTAGCGTGTGTGTGTGTGTGTGTGTGTGTGTGTGTGTGTGTGTGTGTGTGTGTGTGTGTGTGTGTGTGTGTGTGTGTGTGTGTGTGTGTGTGTGTGTGTGTGTGTGTGTGTGTGTGTGTGTGTGTGTGTGTGTGTGTGTGTGTGTTGCTCTCCCATTTGCTGCTCTCTCTACCCTCATCCCTACTTAAGCTTTCTTCCCTTTAGTTTTGTGTAGAAATTGACAATTAGGTGTGCGTGTGTGTGTGTGTGTTACAGAAAAGCTGGAAGGAGATAAACTAAACGTGGCAGAGGTTACCCAGTCTGAGATTGCCCAGAAGCAGAAGCTCCAGACTGTCCTGGAACGCATCAATGACTCACTCAAACTCTCCACCAGGAGTATTCGCTGGAATGTTGACTGTAAGCGACCAGTTACAATATTGATAAGAGCCCAAACTCTCAATACATGTATCCATTTAGTAAGAATTACTATTTACTGCATGTGTTGCATGAGCCAGCTATTGCTGGTCAGCTGTCGTGTCATATTGAAATACGGTTTTTGGACAGGCACAAATCCTTAAAATGTATTGAATTTAATTTGTGAAATTCAAGGCCTAAAATTGTCTGGAATTGTAGGAGTTAGGGCATTGCAGTTGATCTGGGGCAGAATGAATGAGCGTGTTGCAGACAGACGAGTTTCACTCTGTTGTTTGTTTCCTGACTTATAGATACAGATTGCAGATACGGAAACCCATATAACAACATTACAGGGTACACTCGGCTTTGGTCGGTGGCGGTACGCTATGTGGCTGTGATCTGCATTTTAACTCAAAAGTAGCTCGCTATAGCTCGGATCTAATAGCGGAGGATGAGGTTCCAATCAGAGCTATACAGGTAGTATTGAGCTGATAACATCCGAAGCAGGTGTTTAGCAAGAAGTTCTTAGAGGAAGAGAAATGTCATAATTGGTTGAAACTATCAATCGATCCACTTTGTGGTTGGTTCTGAAGTTATTGAGACCCGAAAATCAATAAGTTGTAGGGTTGTCCTGACGGGTGTAGCAGGTCTGTGATTTGACATCCTGTGTCGAGATGGGACTCATGTTATTTAGTCAAATTACTGGTGTGCAAATGGTCCATTGTCTAATACAGTTTTTGAATGATCAGAAAGTATACTCTGAGTCTGTAGTACGGCTGTGTCCAAAAAGAACAGACCTACAAGCTAATAACACGTCGCAATCAAACTTTTGTTGTTCTGATTCAGTGTCGCCTAACAATGACCTCATCCATGACACAATCAATCAATCCATTTAAATTATTTTGAAGATATTTGAGAATAGCTGATCTACAAGCTCACAACGTGCCGCTCTAGATCGGCTATTTTAAAATGTTTTTCAAAGTAATGCCTAATATAATTAGTCATAAGGCATAAGATGTCGTGCAATATAGGGCCCCTAGACTTAAAGTGACAGTGCCCTTATTTAGCTCAATGGACAGTACAGAGTACAGACATCAACACCAATGTGTGAATATACTGTACTAACCAGTTTCTCCAATATTTAGCTAATTTTGCCAAACAAAAATGTGTCACTTGCCTTCTTCTGTCAATAGAATATTTGGAGGGCATAGTAATGACTCTAGTAGTGTTTAAAGATAAGCCAGAATACTGTATGTATCATTCACCAAATGAATTAATTGAAGTAAAGAAATTAAACAATGCAGTTATAGTGATATCAAGAAGGACCCATATCGATGAGCAGTATAGATAAGGATATTGATAATGAAAATGAATGATCCTAATCCCTGTAGTGTAGTTTGTCGATTTATTTTGACGCATTAATGGTATAATCTTTTACTTTTAGAGGTATTTAAAAGTCCTTAAATTTGTAATAAAAAAATTTGCAGATACCCTGGAGGCAGCAAAAGTAAAGAAAATGTGAAATATGTATGTTCCCTCAAGTAAAAAGCTTATTTTGTTCCTGTCTAAAGCAGCGTAAGAACACATTGAGTAACATGGAGTATAATTGATTTTGCTGCTTTTCGTCCTATTTGAGTAGCTTTCCCTTTTGTTTACGGCCATTATCATCCTCTGTTAAAAAACCTTATAAAAACACTTCATCTGATGTAACCTAATTGGGTCCCCTGATCCAGTGAACATCTGAAAGTATTTTAGAAGGCTTTTAGCTTGCTTTCTGTAATGTACATCTGATATGGCGCACAATCAAAGGCCTGCTTTGCCACTTAATTGAGGCTAAATTGTTTGCAAACAAAAGACATATCCTTCAGTATGTTCGATTAGACAGGTACATCCGGCTTGATATAACACACAGCCATTTTAGAACTAGAAGTGAACTGACATTCAACTTGTGAGAGGCATCAGTGGTTGCGAATATGTGGAGTGATACGCGGCAACTGAAATGAAATGGCACTAATAGATCACATTTATTATTGTTTAATTATTTGTTCTACATACAGTATATGTACAGTAATTCATCATCTCTGTTAGAAATTGGAAAGTATCTATTCATAGCTAGTGTTTTGTAATTACATTTTATATTCATTGTTTACTTTTGTTAATCTATTTCTGTCTGTCTTCCCCTCCATAGCGGTCCACGCTAAGAGTATAGTTGCCATCCTTCACCTGCTGGTGGCGCTGTCACAACACTTCAGAGCACCAATCAGATTGCCAGATCATGTGTCCATTCAAGTTGTGGTGGTCCAGGTGGGTGTTACTGTGTGTGTGTGTGTGTGTGTGTGTGTGTGTGTGTGTGTGTGTGTGTGTGTGTGTGTGTGTGTGTGTGTGTGTGTGTGTGTGTGTGTGTGTGTGTGTGTGTGTGTGTGTGTGTGTGTGTGTGTGTGTGTGTGTGTGTGTGTGTGTGTGTTAGAGATGCGCGGATCACGGTTTTAGCCGCGGTTGCCGCAGTTAACCGCGGTTTGGGTGGATTCGGGTCAATCAAATATAATTATGAATTAATATCGGATAAACCGCGGGTGAAATATTGCGAAATAAATTAATGACATCTAATATATCTATCCATAAAATAGCTAAATCTCTGCGTGCTTGTGTCTGTGTGAGTGTGTAGAGCATGCAGTCTCTGTGCGATGCGATCACAAAATGCATTGATTTAGCCTATGGAATCTCGGTGTGTCTTTTTTCTTTTTTTTTAACCGGTGCTGCGCTGAACAGCGCAGCAGAGCAGTGCACTCTGTATGTTGGATGCCGCATCTATGTTGGATGCCTGTATGCTGGATGCCTCACGGAGTCTGTATGTTGAGCGCAGCAGACCAGTGCGCTCTGCACCGGTTTAAAAAAAAGAAAAGACGCACGGACATTCCATAGGCTAAATCAAAGCATTTTGAGATCGCATCGCACGGCACAACTAATACTAAAACTAACGGGGAATACCAGAAAATAATAATATTTTGACATATGGGAAAAACGGTTGGTGCGGATATTTAAATTGGATAATATAATGATTGCGGTTGGATAACGGGTGGATAATTAATTTGTACATGCGGATTCGGGTGACGTAAGAGGCCATCCGCGCATCTCTAGTGTGTGTGTGTGTGTGTGTGTGTGTGTGTGTGTGTGTGTGTGTGTGTGTGTGTGTGTGTGTGTGTGATTGCTCCCATTACTGCTAATTCAGCTTTGAATTTCTGTCATATGTTATGGATATCCTGTTAATTTGTTAGTGTCCTGTTTCAAGCATTCCGCACAATGAAATGATAATAATACTTTTATACATTAATCCTCCTCACTGGCTTTCAGAAAAGAGAGGGGATCCTTCAGTCTAGACAGATTCAAGAGGAAATCACAGGAAACACAGAGTAAGTAATGGATGAGAGTCAATAACTGGTACAAAACAGAATCATGTGTACTATGTAAGTGATAAAGCACAACCGGTTGTCCCGATATATAAATATAATATAATGAAGAGCTGCACCCATTTTAGATTTGATCTAAAAAGCATTATTTTATACTTTGGCTATTTAAAAATAGCAGATCTACAACCCACGCGTTGCGGCACAACAGCCTTCTTTCGGGTATGCACAGACAGACGGACGGCAGCCAAACAGGAATGAGTATTTCCTTTTGCCATGGTATAAAACTCTTTAATACGCACCTTATATTTTGGACCATATTTTTTCTTATTACTCTGGAAAGTAAATCATTGTATTCTTCTATTGTCTTATATAACTCATGGTGCCATTGTCATTTACCATGTAGACATATAGTATAGTGTATAGAAGGTGCAATTGCTAGCCAACACCCTGATGAAAGTCAGGACTGAAAGATGCACACCTTGGACAGTACAGAATACTGCTGGGCAAGACCTTTGGCAAAGTTGTCCATCTACATTGCTACATGGTGTACATTTAGCTAATAATCTTGTAACTACAGTGCAGTACAGTATTATTATGTATATTTTTTTATACATTTTAACAAATACGATTAACCTTTTCTTGGGGAAAAAAAACTGCATAATCGAGAGATTTTAATTTATTTGTGAACAGGAACAGTTAATGACAACAGTGGGACTTCAAACGTTTGGTGTATACCAGCCCCTCACCCTAAAATACTATTATTATTATTTTAATTATTGGTTGCATAGATGTGCAATTGTAACTATAGAAGAGATGTGATGTCACCGTTAGCTAAGGCATTAATCTTTTTAACACACACACACACACACACACACACACACACACACACACACACACACACACACACACACACACACACACACACACACACAGAGCACCTTTCTCACTCCAAGGCAGTCCTGCAGGCTGACAGCAGCAGCTGGGGTGATAACGACAGGCCAACATACACATACACAAACACACATTTTGTCATGGTAGAAATTCTGTTAATAACACACACACACACACACACACACACACACACACACACACACACACGGTCACAGTGGAAATGTGGTTATTACCATAACACCAGGACCATTGCCCAGGCCTGCCTACTTCTGCCATCACAGATTACTGTGTGTGTGTGTGTGTGTGTGTGTGTGTGTGTGTGTGTGTGTGTGTGTGTGTGTGTGTGTGTGTGTGTGTGTGTGTGTGTGTGTGTGTGTGTGTGTGTGTGTGTGTGTGTGTACGCTTTCACATGCACACGCATGTGTGTGGCTGTTGTGTGTGTGTGTGTGTGTGTATATAAGCCCATGCCATGTCTTGCTGGCCTGTCCATTGTGATATCTGGTCCGGGGGGGCATTTGACACTGCAGTAATCCTTGTGTTCTACACCAAGTGACCCCTCAAACAATAATATTCTTCTATGTGGCAACATTGTAATAACAAGACATGCAGCGGGAACCCTGTGTGGATAGTGAAAGCTAGTCGTCATCCATTGTATTAATACCCAACAGTGTTTTTCTGTCGTTGATATCAGAGTAATGTGGCATCATGTGCGGCTATAATAACATAACAATCATACCCATGGTAGGGCTGTTGTCTATGTAATGGGAATGCCCAAGGAGGCACACTTACACAGTAAAATCCTCAGTGTTCATTTAACTCTTAAGAGTTACAAATGGAAACATTAACACTGAGGATTTGACTGTGTACTGTACAGTATGTCTATTGTTAATGTTAAGGTATGTTGCATTGTTGGTGCTCATTCTGCTGAGACAAGCTTTCCATATTCAACATTCCTCTGTGGTTAAGCTGAATGCTTTTCTGGATTGTTGTTTATACATTTGTTTTTAAAATGCCAAATTTAACGAACCTATTTTGTGTTTATTTGTATCTCACTTTCTGTTTTTCTATTCTCTTTCTTTCCCCCCCAATCTCTCCTCCATCTCTTAGGGCGTTCTCTGGGAGGCATGGTATGTTGTGAATTACTTTTCGTTTTAGTTTTTCAACCATTTATGTTTGTTCTGTTTTTGTGATCGTTTATTGTCTATTTCTTCTCTTTAGAACGTGACGCTTTTGACACTTTGTTTGACCATGCACCAGACAAGCTGAATGTTGTCAAAAAGGTACTGTGTTCATGCGTGCATGCATGAGCGTGCACGTGTGTGTGTGTGCAATTGTATTACTAGAGACTAGTAGAGAAATCGACATTTTCCTGGTTCTCACAAGAGGAATAGTTGTTTTTATGCTTATAAAATATTTTTTGAGATAAGATTACAATTGGGAAAATATATATATTATTTTTATGTCCTCACAAGTACAGTAATTCAAATGTGTGTGTGCGCACATGCATGTGTGAGTATGCTATCTCTCTTTATGTAAGTGGTATGTAATTGTGTAATGTTAATATTGTGTGTACAGGTCACTGTGCACGTGTCCATCTGAGTGAGTGTTTTGCTAGCCTGTCTGTGACAGAGTTGTCCTTCATGTTTCCTCAGACACTGATTACATTTGTGAACAAACATCTGAACAAGCTCAATCTGGAGGTGTCTGAACTAGACACACAGGTAGGACACATACACAAACACACATTTCCACATACAGGAAAATAAAACAAACGGCACATTTTATGTTTATAACCAAATTAATTCAAGTTTATTACCAAATAAGTCCTGCATGAACATCTTATGTTGTGCAGAGACACCTTGGTATTGATATTGATTTTCAATACTTAATTATGTAAATGGTGATATTAATGAGCTATCATTGAAGTTAACATTGTGACGAGTGAGAGGTGATGGATACGAGCCTACAAGATTTATGCGGGGGGGATACTGAAATGCAATTTCATTTTACATTCATTCCCAACAATTTTGAAAAGGTTGTGTAACAATGTATTTAAATTGTTTTATTCAGAAAGAGAAATGTAATATTATATACACATTATATATGTGTGTAAAATGAACTTCCCTGAGGAAGGCTGGCAGCTCCTCCCATAGGGCTTTTCATCCATCCCAGTGTTTGAATCCGAGATATAGAAACTAGATACCTCATTGGCCTCTGCAGTTCATTGGAGCGACCTGTATCAAATACAAGGCTCTTCTGCAGGGGAAGCTGCTACTCAAAGTGACTACTGGCCAATCACAGTGCGTTGACTACTGGCCAATCACAGCGCGTCTTTTCCAGGACTTGTAAGAATCTAGTTGTCCCGCCCCCACCTGCCTCTGATTGGCCTACCGAACGCCCCCTTCTGTGACGCACGCGGAAGTTTCCCGCTAGCCCCTGCGGAAGCGGAAGCGCGCCAGAGATACAGGCGCTTCAGAGCCGGAGGAGGCGTCTACCTTTTATATGTCTATGGTTTCAATAATGGGGAACTTATTTACAATAGGCCTACAATATATACGGTAGTTGAGTGGTTGTGATGCACTTTAAGTTTGCAGATGGTGTGTACCTGGTGTTACTGATGGGTCTGCTGGAGGGATACTTCGTCCCTCTTTACAACTTCTTCCTCACACCAGAAAACTTTGACCAAAAGGTAGTACTTTTTTTTTTAAATGTTATAAAGTTGTTGCTTTGAATACCGTTATAATACTGAAGCCCATTTCCCACTGGCATGTAAAGCTGTCAATCAACTGGCAATGTTCCATGTTGGCATCATGGGAAGAGGAGCTGCATGGCGATTACAGTTTTATTTTTGCTCAATCTCCCCACTCTCGACCTTGTATCGTTTTACATAACATTTCCCACGCAATTGTTTTTTAATGAATAAAACTGCTTCATAAAGAGCAGTGTTTTTAACTGAGATGTTATCTTGCCTGCATAGATCATCAACAATAGCCTATGTAAGTTCTCTCTCTCGCTCTCGTGCTCTCTCTCTGCGTCTGCTCTCCATGAATGGGGGAAAGGTGTATAATTCACCCCACTCGACTTCCCCATAAATATGGGGGAACTCTTCATTTCTCCACCGTCCTGTTAATTCTGAACACATTGATTTTTGATATACTTACAGTTCTTGGATAATTAGCAGCATCACATGGTTTTTAAACCCAGGTTCATACACCATCTTAGATTAGGAGAGCTGAGTTTAGGTCCACCTGAACAGGTGTCATAAATCATGGGTTGTTGAACTTGTCAGATAGGAACACATGAAGAAATGGTCCCCTTGCATTGGGTACTTAGTTCATTAAATAACATTACAATGGTTCTCCTGTAGGGCCACACCAGAAACGGGACCTTGGTCCATCTGTGTTTCTGACTTGTAGTTGTAAGAAACACTATCTTAAATCAAT
This sequence comes from Gymnoscopelus microlampas, assembly GCF_963454915.1. NCBI lineage: Eukaryota > Metazoa > Chordata > Actinopteri > Myctophiformes > Myctophidae > Gymnoscopelus > Gymnoscopelus microlampas. The sequence continues at coordinate 25,125,948 of NC_139943.1, forward strand.
ACTCCATTTTGAAGAAGCCTTAAGCACTCAAGAGCCAGTACTCCTACAATGAGTGGACTGATAAATGCCATCCATTGTCCCCAGAGTCAATTCTGTGCACAGCCATCCCTTTCTCTCCATCGGCCTCTGTAGTACTATGGTATTCTGAACAGGCAGTCTGCAGGGACGCCACAGAAACCTTGTGTTTGGGTCCTGTCCAGTGGGCTTTGCCAACTTGCGAGAGCAGAATGGGCATCAGTACTACAGTGCACACAATGCGCGTGTGCACACACACACACACACACACACACACACACACACACACACACACACACACACACACACACACACACACACACACACACACACACACACACACACACACACACACACACACACACACACACACAGACTTGGCCAGATAGAACAGGCACTAGCCCCACAGCATCTGTAATCTCCTATTGCACAGGGAAATGTTGGAGTGGCTAGGGGGTTTAACTCTATTACTCCGTGTGTGAGAGTAGCATATAAGGGCCTAGGGGGGCTATTGATGATAGGATGGGGGTAGGGGGTACAATGAAGGTAGCAAAACAGCACTCGTCCACTGGTTTAATATCTTGTTTGAATATGTTTAGTTGAGTGACACTCCTCTTTTCAATTTTTACTGTATTAGACATACAGTAGTAAGCCTCTCATTCCACACTTCATTAGAGTACTTCACAATAAGACATGCACACATGCACAGACATAATGGTCAGATAATACAACTCCCATATTTACATCTCAAACGCTCTGTCTTAGCTCTCTCACTAAATCACTGTTGTAGTTGCATCAGTGCCTCAATACATCTCACCATTAACTCATCCACTGCCTCTGACGTAAAAAACGTAATTTTTTCCAATTACCAAATCTGCCACTGACGTAAAAAACGTAATTTTGATTAATCATTTTTTAAAACAAGATCTCACCGTCCTTCATCTCTCGAAGGGAAGCATTTCATTGTAGCACACCCGGATACGGAAATACGTCATATCAAAGATTTTCGCTCCCGCCCACTTCCTGTTTGTGTTCCGCTTTCAAACGCCATTATCTCGGCTTTGCATTTCTCCGTCGAGTAACACTGTTTCGCGTCGCTGTTTTGAAACTGCTACTGCTGCAAAATGGAATGTCGCCGATTGAAAATGTCTTCTCTGGGCCACTCACACAACTACCCTGTGTGTCTACAAACAGTTGAACACGCGATCATAAGGGATTTAGCGAGGTCTGTGGCGAGGTGGAAAAAGAAAGTGAGTTTTCCGTTCTGATGGCCATGCATGGTGTTTAACGCTGGGCTGGAGGAGAAGGGCTCCGCCTCGACCGTAATGTTTGTTGTCTGAGCGACGTGCACGACTTGTCTGTGTGTTTAGAAACGACTGGACTTGCGATCATAATGAAAAAAAAAAAATTGTGAATTTTTAAACAATTTTATAAAAAACACTAAATCGCTGGCAGTGGGCAAACACAGCCAGAAATAAGTCTGGCAGGGAATGAGTTAAGGCAATTGGCCAATACACTATTTCACTTCTCATAGTGTTCACACAATGCAAAACAGTTAACGCAGTCGTCATAATGTATATGCAATTCTCATTCCACATTGACATTCCAGTCAAAACTTTTTATGTACGGTACATAAAAATGTACACAGGGACACACAGAGGACACACAGGCAGAGAAGAGAGAATGGATGTCCAGCATTGGATTGGTTGTGCAACAGTGGAAAATAATAATAACAATAAATAACGATGCTATAGATTAAAGAGATGGGTAATAAACAACAAAAGGTGTACACATTTGATGACATAATTGTAACAATTGACTGGCTTAGTGACTTTTGACGCATGTGGTTATCATAGCATTGTTTAGTTTCTTTTGCACGGTTTTATGAGGCTAGAGTTTCAGGAAACGCATCCAAGCGACTTGCTACTGCTAAAACCTTAAATATGAAGGAAATCATCTTGCCTGCTATATGCTATACACAGAGGAGCTGATTTATCTAGTTAAAATGGCATCTGTTCCAAAAACATAGCTGTTACCCAGCCACAAATTTGACCAGTGTTACACATTATTGGTCTCTGAAAAAGGTTCAGCACGCAGTTATTTGAAAACCATTTATCTTCGGAGCGTAGCTATGTGAGGGAACATACCGCTCTCCTAAACTTTGTATGTCATCTGCAGTCACAACACAAAAAACTGGTTAGAAATCTCAGATGTAAGGTTCTATTTAAGTGATACATTCAAAGTGCAACAAAGCTTTTGATAAACGAGGGGGCAGAGTGTTTGTGCAGCTGCTGAAGGCTTATGGCCTTACAGTACAGAACTGTGCTATGTTTGCCCACATAGGAAGCGGTGGTAGATGGATTGAATTGACCCTGAGCGTATTGTGGTTTTTATCGACCTGTTCCCACATTCTCTTATCACTGTGGAATTGTCTGTGTACCCATATGATTGTACCTGTTCACCTGAACCTGTTTGTGTGTGTGTATCTGTGTATACACATAAGTGTGTGTCTGTGTGTGTTCATGTACTTTTGTGTGCAAACATTTTAAATGCATGTGTACATTAGCTAGCTTGCTTATTCATTGTACCTAACAGCCTTGTCTGCCTCTCTCAGGTCCACAATGTGTCCTTCTCTTTTGAGCTGATGCAGGATGGTGGTTTGGAGAAACCCAAACCCAGACCCGAGGGTAAGAATTCCTATTCTTTTTCCTTTTTTAAATTGTTTTTGTGTACCATTTCTCTCTTTAGTATATATTGTAGGCTTAGGTCATGCTGAGCTACAATATGTAGTCGTATGTACAGTAAGAGATAAAGTGGCATTCAACAAAGGTCATGAGCCAGATAAGATTATATCATATCCCTTAGCAAGCTTCGAATGCACATGTGGAGATTTCTTCAGTTTATCTTCTGTTTATACACATAGATTCTTAACGAGTAGGACGTTTCATATTAGCACACTTGGCACATTTCTTCTTATAACATGATTAAAAATCGAAGTCCATATGTGGTATATGTTAACCGTACACGTGTACAATGGCAGGATGGACAAAAAAAAGATGATTATATAACCACTTATGATGCTGCATTCACACCGGCAGATACAGAAGATACAAAGCTACACAGGATATTTGTATCTTTGTAGCTGAAGTTGAAACCAGCTCAACTTTCTTGTAGCGTTGTAGCTGCTTTTGTAGCAGCTACAAATGTCGGATGTATCTTTGTATGTTCATGTCACTGACTTCCATTGAAAAAGAATGTTAGCCTGTATCTTTGTAGCTGCCAGTGTGAACGCAGCATTAAGCTCTATTTTATACTTGTATGATTGTCGTGAGCTTGTAGATTTTTCTGCCTATAATGGCATGCCCAAAATCGCGGTTGAAAGTGTTTTTTTTTAAGTATTTTTCAACTTGAAGTAGTAATCATAGGAACAATGGTAGCCCAAAACCAACTTCTCTATTAGGCTCTAGCTAAAACAGCTAATACTAGTTGTACCTGCTAACTAGTATTGTCTGGGTACCTGTATGACAAGTTTGTTGATGTGGAAGCGGGTGCGGTGTAACTTGAGATAAGTGATCAGGATTAGATTTCATTCAAAAACAAGTAAAAAAGGAGAAAAGGGGCCCCAACCCAAATGTTCAACGAAAAGTGAAGTGTAGCTTCAATCCATGAAATCGGATGGAATCGGATGATGGATATTTGAAAATGTCATAAAATGTGTTGTAAACACAGAAAAATGTCCTCAAGTTTCCTCTGTCCTCAGTAGGACATGCGATGTAAAGTGTGGACGAAGGACAATGCTGGTACCTTCCTTCCAAACTGAAGGCCCCTTCTAAACACAGAGTGCAATAAAAAATATTGTCGCTATGCTTTCTATCCATTAATTCATGAAACCTGTCCTGGGCATAACTCGGGTACTGGCACTGGGTAATCGGACAACGGGTACAGTGACAAAAAGTACAACCGGTATTGCATACACGAGTGGGCATGTATTCCCAACTTGCATTGCTCTCGACTTGCATTGTTCCAGAGTAGGCCGGTGCCCTTTTTATAAATAGATTGATTGTATATAAATTAATACATAAATAAATACATTGATTGATAAATACATTGATTGTAATGTCTAACTTTATTAGTACTGTGGTAATAGATACCGCACTGGGTACTCCAACAGGTAGTCCTACAGCAAGTACAACAGGTTCAACGGGTATAGCTAGGCAGATACCGGGAATAATCGTTCACTTCCGGATAAAAGCGCCAAAATTGGTACACATACTCCTTGGGTAGTACTGTTTTGATAAAACCCGTTAGCCACCTGAAAATTCAAGATGGCGGCCATTTTTCAAGATGGCCGCCATTGAATATACAGTAATATTACATTTCCCAACAAAATCCCATAGATACAAGCGCCAAAATTGGCAAACATACTCCTTGGGTATTGCTCTTTTGATAAAAACCAAAGATTTTAAGATGGTGGCCATTTTTCAAGATGGCCACCATTGAATATACAGTAATTCGCAGTAATTTCACAATAAAATGTCATAGATATGCACCAAAATTGGCACACACACTCTTTGGGTATTGCTCTTTTGATGAAACCTGTTACCCATGTAAAAATTAAAGATGGCAGCCATTTCTCAAGATGGCCACCATTGTACAGTAGGCTATATACAGTCAAATCACATTTAGAAGTAAAATAGCTTAGAAGCAAGCACCAAAATTGGCTCATATACCATTCTTTTAATAACATATTAGCAGCCACCTAAAAATTCAAGATGGTGGCCCTTTTTCAAGATGGCTGCCATTTAATATACAGTATTGCTACATTTTGCAATAAAATCACATAGATTAGCGCTGAGAGACAAGCGGATCTTGCAAGTGTAGATTACAAGTAGTAATAGCGCCCTGGGATCACCCTTCGTCTAGTCTCTACCCTTCGACCTGTTTGGCTTGGGTAACCCTGCCAGGAGTACAAGACTCTGCCGACATAGTTCTAGGGGTCATGGACACATGCAAACTGCCCCACCACGTGCTCCTTCAGCGCTGATCGGGTTGGAGGAATGGCTTCATATGGTCTCTGCTTCCGAGCAAACATGTCCAACCTTGCATCATCAACACCTTCAGCTGCGCTTGATCTGTCATACATCATGAGCGAACTCTCTCTCCTCCATCCTGATACTCCTGGACCTGTCTGCAGCGTTCGACACAGTGAACCATCAGATCCTCCTCTCCACCCTTAAGGGGATGGGTGTCTCAGGCTCTGCACTCTCCCTGTTTGCATCCTACCTGATGGGTCGCTCCTACCAGGTGATGCTGAGAGGGTCTGTATCAGAACCACACAGACTCACTACTGGGGTTCCCCAAGGCTCGGTTCTGGGTCCTCTTCTTTTCTCTTTCTACACTACAACTCTTGGTGCTGTCATCCACTCCCATGGCTTTTCCTACCACTGCTATGCCGATGACACCCAGCTGATCCTCTCATTCCCCCCCTCTGACACACAAGTGGAGGCACGCATTGCTGCTTGTCTGGCTGACATCTCGGAGTGGATGTCGACGCACCACCTGAAGCTCAACCTGGACAAGACCGAGCTGATGTTCCTCCCGGGGAAGGGCTGTCCGCACCGAGACATGGCCATCACCATTGATAATGCTGTGGTGACGTCAACTTGGACTGCGAAGAGTCTGGGTGTGACCCTGGACGATCAACTGTCGTTCTCGGCAAACATCGCATCAGTGACACGGTCCTGCAGATTCCTCCTCTACAACATCAGGAGTATTCGCCCCTTCCTCACGGAGAAGGCAGCCCAGGTGCTCATCCAGGCTCTTGTCATCTCCCGCCTGGACTACTGCAACTCCCTCCTGGCTGGTGCTCCGGCATCTGCCATCAGACCTCTGGAGCTTGTTCAGAAAGCTGCAGCTCGTCTGGTGTTCAACCGCCCCAAGTTCTCCCACACAACTATCCTTCTCCGTTCTCTACACTGGCTCCCCGTAGCAGCTCGGATCCAGTTTAAAACCCTGGTGCTAGCCTATAGGGCAGTGAAAGGAACAGCTCCTTCTTACCTCCGGGCTATGGTCGATGCCTACACCCCTGCCCGACCACTTCGGTCTGCCACCTCGGGGCGACTGATTGCCTCGTCACTCAAGGGTCCTTCTGGTTGATCGACACGGTCACGACTTTTTTCTGTTCTGGCCCCACAGTGGTGGAATGAACTTCCCACTGATGTCAGGACAGCAGAGTCACTGCCCATCTTTCGCCGCAGGCTGAAAACACTACCCTTCCTCTTTGTCTTGTACAAGAAAATGCTACACATAATAGACTTATAACATAGCATGATCCCCTAATTTAGCAGAAGATTAGGATTCCGGGGCTGATATATGGTACAAGGAAGCCAGTGAAGTCAGTCCATGGGTCCAGATTCAGATTCTACATAGTGAAAAATGTATGATTTGACACCAAGATTACTCAAATAGGACATATTATGGTGATTTTATTCAGAAATGCATTATTAGTGTATATTCAATGGCGGCCACCTTGCAAAATGGCCGCCATCTTGAATTTTTAGGTGGCTGCTAAAATATTATTAAAAGAATGGTATATGAGCCAATTTTGGTGCTTGCTTCTAAGCTATTTTACTTCTAAATGTGATTTGACTGTATATAGCCTACTGTACAATGGTGGCCATCTTGAAAAATGGCTGCCATCTTGAATTTTTACATGGGTAACAGGTGTCATCAAAAGAGCAATACCCAAAGAGTGTGTGTGCCAATTTTGGTGCATATCCATGACATTTTATTGTGAAATTACTGCGAATTACTGTATATTCAATGGTGGCCATCTTGAAAAATGGCCACCATCTTAAAATCTTTGGTTTTTATCAAAAGAGCAATACCCAAGGAGTATGTTTGCCAATTTTGGCGCTTGTATCTATGGGATTTTGTTGGGAAATGTAATATTACTGTATATTCAATGGCGGCCATCTTGAAAAATGGCCGCCATCTTGAATTTTCAGGTGGCTAACGGGTTTTATCAAAACAGTACTACCCAAGGAGTATGTGTACCAATTTTGGCGCTTTTATCCGGAAGTGAACGATTCGCCTGTTTTTCGCCTGTTATCTGCCTAGCTAGTATGGCATAACCGGGTAGGGCATACATTCCCAACTTGCTCCCAGCTTATATCGTTTGGTACTTGAGTGGACTAGTAGCTAGTATTATACTAAAGCTAGCATCTAGTATTTCAAAAACGGCAAGAAGTGCATTCTCAAACACAAGTTATCACATGCTCAATTGTGGCATGAACATTTCTGATAAAGGCCTTGGAGGGACCCAGCCAAAATGATCTGTCCAGGGGCCACAGGACCGTACTTAATTCTAGAGACATTCAGTGACTCTAGATTGCTAGAACATCTTCCAGAACAGATCTACATACTACCTTCCGGCCGTTTTCAGCAGGCGCGCTGGAAGTCATTTATTCCAAGGGGGGCTGGGGCTGGGCGGGGGACTTGTGCGATTTTTTTAAACATGTTTTTCGCGTTTTTTTCACCTTTTCCACTTTTTTTCACCTTTTTCAGCAAATATTGTATTCTCCAAAGTTAAATACACCATTGTTCTAATATATATGTGTGTGTGTATAGACTTTAAAAATGATATGTATTCTTTTAATTTACAAAAAAAAAAAAAACTTTTTCTTTTGCTTCCCAACACCAGGGGACTGCAGCCCCCATAGCCCCCTTCCCGCGCCACTGGTTTTCAGTAAGCCCACACCGCCAATGACGTCTTTTGACGTCTCTTAAAAAAAAAGGAACTAAGAGATAACGCTATCCAAAAAGTTGCTGCTCCATTCACTTCAATGTTAAAAAATAAACAGAGAAAACATTTTTTTGCTGTGTTTTACCATGTATTTTTGAGTGAAAGATGCTATTTTCAAACATAAAACAAATATCAACGAGGTCACAATGACCTTGTTGACATTTGTGAAACCACACCTGACAACCCTCAGTGATTAGCAACCATCAGGGGATCAATCATACTGGAGGTAAATATTCTGTGACAATTGAAAAGGTAAGATAATTGCAAAATCCTGGCAGAGGCTTGATCAGCTATTTTGGCAAGCAACATCGTCATACGATGAAATATTTATCAGGCTTAAGTCTGTCATCCTTTCTTTTTCAGATATTGTGAACTGTGACCTAAAGTCAACCCTTCGCGTCCTCTACAACCTCTTCACCAGGTACAGGAACGTGGAGTAAACGCCACATCTTGCCAGGGTGAAAACGTTATACCATGGACCACATTCTAAAGCTTTTTAATCACAAAATGTCTTTTTTTCCACTCCTTCAGTTTTATATGGAAAAAAACATTGTTTTTTACCTAATTACTTGCATCAAAAGGACCCTTATTCTGTGTTGGATTATTATCCATCCAAGAATGTTCAGTTATTTTGACTGCCAAGTTTTTTGTGTGTACATTTGAACTGTACTGTATTTCCTACATGTTTGTTGTGCTCTCATTGTACTGTATCTTAGACATTTCCATGCTGCTTGGCAGAAATCATGTATACACAAACATCATTTATAAATGAATGATAAGTGATGTTAATAAAAGTTTTTGTTACCGAAGTCATTAATTAGGACTTTTTTGTCAATTGGTAGTCATCATGTTATTCCTCTTCTTTTTTTTTTTACTCTGCATTAATGATGTGAGGATAGACTATCTTTTCATCTTTTTATCCAATAAAAATATATATTTGTATTTATTGTACATTTGGATATGCTTGTTCACTCGTTTCCTACAGTAAATTATTTTATCTGTTTCCGGTCATTCACAAGTGCCTTTAATTTAAATGTGTATACTGTCTACATACCCAAGATAGTTTGAAAATAGCAGATCTATATGCTCACAACGTGTTGTGAGCTTGTAGATCAGCTATTTTCAAATGGCCGATGGTTAAACTGATTTTGTTCTGGCATTTTGTTTTATAATGCAATTTTGGGTCATGGGTGGGATGGCCGACTTAAATCATTTTGCTGGGGAACCCCTTCAAGGACCCCTGGTGGTCCCCAGACCCCACTTTGAGAACCACTGATTTATGGCATGTAACTTCTTAAAAGTTTTGTCTGAACTTATAGATGTTTTTACACAATCTCCAGTGACGTACAAAATGACAGCCTGTTAAAGAAAAAAGCTTTCCACATTCGACAATAGTAATTATGTAATTATATAAATATTGTAATACCCCCAAAATGCATTGATATAATACATACTGCACATAAAGAGTATATTCTCTGGTATTGTGTGAATAACGCCATATTATACAGTAGTACTTAATTCTTACCTATCTAGAAGACAAATGTAATACAGCTGAATATTATACTCTGTGCTTTTGAGGTTTGAATAATGTTGCATTTTGTACTTGGCTGAAAATGTGTTGGTTGAGCATTCACAACCATGTATCTTTTAAAGGTTTGCTGCAACCATTCTATATGTATTCAATAAAACGTTTAATCAATGAACGTGGCTTTTTCCTTTCTTGAATTTAATTCAAGGTTGGCACTGTTGGAAAGTATCCTGAATCATATTTAGTATTCAGCATATTTTAGGGAGTGGATATTCTCCAGATTAATCACTTTCAACTTGGCCTCCCTATTTTTGGCATGCCATCGCCGTAAATCGAAACAAAAAAATAAGAGTAAAAAACAAAACAAGAAAATGACAGATCTACAAGCTCAAAACACACTGCATCATGTGGGAACAAGGGAAGGAAAACGATGTATGTAAATGTTAGTGTCTGTCTACTCTAAATGCGTGAAAAGTAGATGTACAAATATATTCTGTGTGAGTAACAGCATCTGGTGAGGCTTGACCATTCAGATCTCATGTCAGTGGCAACACATCCTCAGGGATCTGCAATTACATTAGGATCATTTCCCCTCGTTCTGTCGCCCGGGGAACGATTCAGCTGCTCTACTTCTTACCTCGTTATATTATTGTTATCGCATTATTGTTACATTGTCATTCTGTGTGGAGGTCATGTGAGGAGACAGTGCTACTGTGCATTCCTCTGATTGAATAGCGTACACCACAGTAATGGAACAGTTGATGTCTGTGCCTCATCCATGGGATGGGAAAGCTTTTTATATTTTGATCTATTAGGCTATCATAACTCTTAACTACAATCTGGATCAAGAAGTTACAGAATAACCATGAAGCTAAGTAATCAGACCAGGATACCTTTCAAGCTATCTGAACCAAATGCTCCATAGATCTTTTCTGAACTCAGGAAATCCAATTTGCTTGCAAAGTGGTATTTTCCATTCTTCCTATTTATTAATTTCTCCTGAGAATATGGTTTCCTTTCTGTTTGGAATGGTCACAAAATGGTACAACTGTATTGTTGTAATGGTGTTAATGGCTTATCTGTTATTTGAAGTATGCCTATCCGTTACTTGCACTTATCTACATAGTTATTATGTAGATAGTACACATACAGTAGTATCTAACAGAAAACAAACATTTTGCACATACATAACCTAAATCATAACAACTTTGCCTACTATTGTCTAACAAAGTAAATCTAACCAAAATCAGGAGGCTATAATCCAATCACTGCGTTCAGTTTTGATTGAATAATGTTCATGAATTATCCATCAATCACCTGGTTTTTCAACAATTTAGCTGCACATCACATTCACGAACTGTCTGTGTTCCTACTGAGGTTGTATTTGTACCAGGCAGTTATTTTAACTGCGTGCACTTACAGAAAGTGCAAAAGTGTCATTTTGAAACGGCCAGTCCAATGTTGTTCTTGCATTTATCAAAGTTAATGTTATAAAGAAGAGCAGAGTGCCAAAGTGTATTGTTATTGTTTCACAGATTTTGTGTGCTAAAATGTGTCAACATGTAATTTTCCATTGTAACTATCAAGTGAATTTTGCGTCTAATCTTCAGGACGAATCTCGCAGCCTTTGATGCACATTAGCAATGTTGTGGTGGCATTATTGAATGGTCCATTCCCAAGAGAGTGACAGGAGATTGAGATGGTAATATCAGATGAATAATACAGTAAATTATTAATTTTAAATCAGTTCATTTGTGGTGTGTATGCATGCGTACGTAGTATGTGTGTTCTCTCCATAGTGCTAGTGTGAAGAATTCTCACTGCAGTGAGGTCTCTTAGCTTAGTATAGCGTGTAGATGTAACGTGTGTGTGTGTGTGTGTGTGTGTGTGTGTGTGTGTGTGTGTGTGTGTGTGTGTGTGTGTGTGTGTGTGTGTGTGTGTGTGTGTGTGTGTGTGTGTGTGTGTGTGTGTGTGTGTGTGTGTGTGTGTGTGTGTGTGTGTGTGTGTATACATACATACATACATATTTTACTATCTTAAAGCACTTTGAAACTATCAAACAGCCAAGAATCCCTTTTAAACTTCTTAAACCTAATTAATACTTCATTGCATGATGGTGGCAATCACCATAAAATGTACTGTGACCATCCCTGCTGACCTTTCACATTCATTTATAAGTAGGCTACTGGCCTGAAAGGCAAATTATTAGATCACAAGTCCTTCTCTGAGAGGCAGGTGGGATATGAAGACCTGCGTAACCACCCTTTGACCAGCTCATTCATTCTCTCTTTGAGAGGCCTGATCAATACACCTAACCTGTAACTGCCATCTTCCATGTCTGTGTGTACCTCTCTTTTCAACCTCTCTCTCTCTCTCTCTCTCTCTCTCTCTCTCTCTCTTTCTGTGTGTCTCTCTCTGTCTCGCTCTCTCCCCCATGTGTCAAATAAATGTCAAAAGTACAAAAGGAGTCTGGTCAGCTCTCCTGTCCTTAAAAGAGAGCATTTAAAGAACACACACAAAAGGAGAGGAAGCTGTGTATACCTGAAGCTTCATGTTCCACCGGCAGAGTCCTCTGTAGCCTAGCTTGTTAGTGCAGTGCATGGCATTGAGACTCCATTGCGAAGATATCTGTGTACACATAAACAGAGAGCTATCATAGGGGAGGAGTGGAAGAGTGTGTCAGACAATCTCCTAAAAGGTAGAGTCACCAAGGCCCACGAAAACAGCTACAATTAAAACTGGGCCCAGCCTCTCGGCGGGCGCGAGGGCCAAGGCACAGTACTCAATACTCATCTTAACAAACATTACAGTATGTGTGATATTTGGAGAGTTATGCAGAGTGAAGGATTTTTAGTATGCACAATATTATCTGTAGCATATCGTTATCGGCCGATATTTCATCAAAAATGCAATATCGGTATCGAACCGATGTTCGACACCGATATTGACCGATATATTTTCACCGATATTGACCGATATGTCACCGATACTGACTCAATAATAAATGTGAATGTTAATGGGTTTGAAAATTAAAAATTAAAAAAATCAGCAATGAGCTAATGTAATATATCGGTATCGGACGATTTGACCCTGCATATTATCGGATATCGGCCAAACTTTCAATATCGTGCATCTCTAATTTTTTGTAATGGTGCTGACAGACATTGGTGGTGGTTGAATCGTTTCAATTGTAACCACTTAAACGCTATACTGTTTTCACTCTACTGAAATATCTTCGCTGAAAATAGGTGATCTACAAGTGTGATGCGTTGTGTTGTGAGCTTGTAGATCACTATTTTCTGCTTTGGTTTTCCCCAGAATATGGATGCTAGGGTTTAAGTGGTTAAAGTATTAAAAGTGACATTTATCAACAGTTTCAGAGTGCTGTGCCTTTAATGAAGGGAAATAAATGTGTTTATTTGTAGTCAACTAGTGAAATAAGCATAAAACATTTTGATATGTACCGATAGTTTTTCAGACAAACCTCATTTAGCCTTTATGATTAAATGAAACACGTTATAAAGTGCATATTGTCCCTAATGGGTTGTTAGTCATCCTAGACATTAGAAGAGCAGACTCATAGAAGGCACACACATGCACGCCCGCACGCACACGCCCGCACGCACATGCACACACATGCACACACACACACACACACACACACACACACACACACACACACACACACACACACACACACACACACACACACACACACACACACACACACACACACACAAATTGGTTAACACATTAGTAGAGGTCCAGTGAAGAATGAGAGAATAAAGGCAGTTGAAATTAGTTTTCTTGATACTTTATGTTGCTTGAATAGTACTTTCAGTCACTGGTTAAAGTAACATGCTGCTGCTGAAAGACTCAATTTTCCACATTAGGTATTTTGTTGAAATGTAATGTCATCTTTTCTTCTGAGAATGTATGTAGCTGACAGTAGTCCACACCCTTTTGTTCAAATAGCTCTCTAATGACCACAAGAGGGCTCTTGCTGACATGGTCATATCCTCGTTAATAAACCTAAAAATAAACGTTTAACTTGTTACTGTGGCTAATTGCGTGGACAGAGCCAGAGGTTATATTAAATGTGATAAAGGTTATTTCTATATACAGATTATAAAGTTCAGAATGACTGCAATTTGTGTCTCTCATCTGCATTTAGCTATGTTTAAGGAGTGATTCTGATCATGCAAGCTAATGCTTACTGGTTATGGTAATGCATACAGTTGTAAATACCTGTGGTCCAACTGCATGGACCATGTTATGTACATACATGGGGATGTCAGTAGGCCTATAGCGAATCAGGTGGTCACAGAGCAGAATATTCACAGCAAAATAATTTTCTAGGATGTGTTGAATAAAACACAAACACAAGGAAAGAGAGAAATGATGCAGACAGACAGACGGACACATAAACACACAGTGTGGAATGCCAGTCTGGTGGATGCACTGACTGGATGGTCTTGTTGAGGTGTCAGGTTGCAGTAGGTGGTTCAGGTTGTGACCCTGGCATATCTGTTTGTTTTATGTCACGGCAACTCCCTCTGGGGAGATGACAGTCCAGCAATACCTGGGGGGATGAAACCTGAGATGAGCAGCAGAGCTTAGTAAACAACAACTCCTTTATGAGGCTGAGTTTAGAGGCAGACAATGGCATTCACAAGATCTCCAATCATATGGCTTTGTTTTTTATGGCCTCCCATGTCCTAAGTCATGTTCAAAGGAATAACATTATGTTTGACTTTTTTTGTGAATGTAAAATTCCATAAAGTGGTACTATTCAAGGAGATTGTGTGCCATTATAAATTCTCACCTGTGTGACACTAGTTTGTGTTTTGGTGAGAAAGCAACTTTTCTTCTTAATGTGAAAGGCTGTTAAAAGCCCCCATAAATTGCCAAAATATTGGCTGATAAATGGGTTTAAAGGTGTTTTAACTGGTCAGCTGAATGAGATATCGGCATACAAGTGTTCTGTTCTTGCGGTATTTGTTTATCCCCCAAAATCACGAAGGCTAATTTGACCTGGATACACACATACGTCGGTGTGTCCAAAAACGTAGTTACTGCACTTTGGCTTTGTAGGGCTTGTCAATGTCTTCCCTCCCTGTCTGTCCGTCCGTTCTTTCTTAGTTTGAATGGAGTTTGGGCGCACAACACTTCTACACTACAGTTCTTTTGTTGAAACGCAGCCCATACAGTTCAACCCCCTTCCCCCTCTTTCTTTTTTTATTCCACCCATCCTCCCATCTCACTCCATCCAGAGTGACGCCACTCTCTCACCCCGCCCCGCTAACTCAATCTTTGCGTTCATTTCATTCCTGCTCCTCATTCCTGTTCTCATTCCGCGCATATTTCGCATCCCTGTAGATACGAGGGCTGATCTGACGCGCCCGGCCCAGCAGTTCTGATCCGTTCAAAACAAAACAAAACCCCCGGGAGTTCATGGACACCTTCCAGACATTATAATAGACACAATCTGATGAGAATCTGTGGAATCTTATTTCATAAAGAGGCGATCGGATCAAGGTAAGTTCCCAAGGAGTTTGTGTGCTGCTGCGCCCCGGGCATTTCATATTATCTTAAATAAAAGTGGTTGTTGAAAGGGGAAATTAAACGAAAATTGTATATATTTATGACAGAAATGAAAACAAACAGGTGTTTGATCAGTTCTAACAAGCTTGTTATTGCCTGGCGACTGGAGCTTAATAACAGCGAACCATGTTGCTTTCACTATCCCGATCCCCCTCCCCACTGCCTAAAAAAAAAAATCAACCTGTTTTTGTATAACTGTAATTGATTGATTGATTGAATATGATTACATTCTCAGTGATTTGTTATTAATAAATTACACAGCATTTTGTGAAACAACCCAACAGGATGAAAACATGTCCCTGCGGTAGAGGCAGATCTATGCCGAACAAAGCTGGGAGTAAACGGGGGACTTGTTGCATCGGCGGGGTTTCATTCTGTGTGTGTGTTCTGTAGGACTAGGCCAGTGTTACCAGGTTTTGCGAGAGAAACAAGCAGCCGGGTCTATGAAAACAAGCCCAAAAGAAGCGACTAGGCTACATGAGCCCTATATAAAGCGGCTATAACAAGCTCACAACGATAGATAGATAGTAGATAGGCTATTTTTAAAAAAAAATCTTGATAAAAATGTGGAATATTTTTTTAAACATTGTAACACCACAAATCTTGTAGGTGTATGTGGGTCCCTGTCATGAATGATATATTTCCAGATGGGGTGTGTGTGTGTGTGGGTAATACATATTCATTTGGGGGTCCTTGACATGAAAATGTTTGAAAGCCCAACAAAAGGAAACAAGCCCAAAATAAGCAACTACACTTTATAAACAAGCCCCAAAAAAACGCAACCACCAATATTTACAAGCAACTTTACAGAAAAAGAAGCCCAGGACATGGCAACACTGTACTAGGACCGGTAGGCCTTAAGAACAGACTGCTGGCCTTCATACAATAATAATTACATTATGGTTGGCATATAATTGCTATAAACACGTTCAAAATCTGTGGCCAGGGGCAAATCATATGGGATTATAGGGAAAGTTGTAGGCTAGAGCCGGGGTCTTCAAGGTTTTTCAGGCCAAGGACCCCCTAGCTGAAAGAGAGATGAAGCAGGGACCCCCTCTATATTGTGTAAAATTGTGTTTTGCTGTGTATTTGGAACGTTTATCACAACGCAAATGCAATGTAGCCTAATGTTGTAATGGTAGGGCTTTGAAACATTTGTCAAAATGTCAAACTTTATTTGAACACTGAAATTAGGTCAGGTTTAAGCATATTTCTCAGTTTTGCAGGGGTTCCCACTCTGGGCATTTCCACAATGCACAATATACAGTTAGCCTACACTAGTATCTATGTGTCATGAGCTTAATAAAAAATATGATGCCAAAATGCCTCATCTAGAAAAAGAAATATGTGGAGAGAGGGGTGTTGTTTGGATCCACTATTGTAGTTCCTTTCAATGTAAATGTAGAAATATTTGGAAATGGTTCCCAAGCATGCAGTTGTGTTCACCAAAGGGGGAGTTTAATATTAGTGTATCTTACAATTAAGCACATTTGTCACATATTATAATATACTGTTATTTGTAATGTCCCAGGAGGAAAACCGGAAATGACACACTATTTGAAGCTAAGAAGATAACTTTCCCCTGTGGTGCCGGTCCTGTGCAGTTCTGACCCTACTCCAGAGAAGAAACAAACACCCTAAGATCACGGTTGGTACAAGCATCTTTTCTAGGCTCACATTTGGTTGACATTGTAGCAAAGCATTATGGAAAATTGGGCTGCGAAATACTTTGTGCATCTTATTTGTTTTATATTGTATCTTTTGGGGGTAAAAGTTGAGTACATGGAAAGAGGTGTGTGGTAAAGGCATTTTCTTAGACACAGCAAAATCCGCAGCGTGAACATTACTGTGTTTTTTTTGTAAAAACAAAAACAAAACCCTTGTGGGTCCATAAGAGTGTGTAAACAAGCCGAGGGTTAGTTTCCAACTTTCCATACATAGTAGGAGTAGTAGTAAAAAAACATATTTCTTTTGACTGTACGACCTACAGTTCCAGAGTTATTGGCCAAAATGTGAAGCTGCCTGTTATAGCGCCACCATGGAGCAGATTTGAAAAATAAGGGATAGAGGTTGTTCCATGGCCTAAGGAGAATATGTGTGCAAACTGCAAAGTTTCACGCCGATTGGTCCAGCTGTGCCGTAGATGACGGACAGACAGACAAAAACACAGACGGACATGGTTGAAAACATAATCTCCGGCCTTCGGCTGTCCAGCCTGGCGAAGAGAAAAAACCTTACGGGTCCATTAGTTCTATTTCTATTTACACTGTCAGATGTTAAATTAACAGTGACAATTTGGCTGTCTACGCTCGTGATTGTACAAAGCTTTATCAGTCACCCTGGACAAACAGCCTCCGCTCTTCCCTCTCACTCCGTTGACATCTGGTTTGAGTGCTCCATGCACCTGTAGAGACTGGGAGGCGTGTGTGTGTGTGTGTGTGTGTGTGTGTGTGTGTGTGTGTGTGTGTGTGTGTGTGTGTGTGTGTGTGTGTGTGTGTGTGTGTGTGTGTGTGTGTGTGTGTGTGTGTGTGTGTGTGTGTGTGTGTGTGTGTGTGTGTGTGTGTGTGTGTGTGTGAAGAGGGGGAGGGGGCAGTGGAGCAGAATGCAAATCCAGGCGTTTGTTCTGGGCCTAAGCAACACAGACTGACTGACTAACGACCATTTGGTGTGTACGTGTGTGTACGTACGCGTGTGTGTGCTTGTGTGTGTGTTTGCCTCTCGCTGTCCAGGCCAGGCCTATTGTTAAGAGCAGCAACAGGCGTTGGTGGTTGAGGACGCACCATATGGCTTGTGTGTGCTTTTGCCACAACCCGTGTGTGTGTGTGTTCACATAGTTAACCAATGCCTTTACAATATGGTGGAGCTGTGAGGCGGCTGCTGTCCTTTCTGTTCTTCCGTGTTGTTTCATCTGTTGTCTTGTTTCTAGAAACAAAATCCGGCACACAGATTTTCAAAACCGGGATTAGTCAACTAATCCCGTGGGCATGAGATGATGTCTTGTGAAGCACAGATGTAGAACTACTTTGTGTTCCTTCCTTATTTAAAAAAGATTTTATTTTATTTTTTAAGTGAAAAGAATTGGTTTGAGAGATATTTTAGGGATATTTGTTGTTTTATGTACCATGTTACTGATTCAACAGGTGATCCTCAGTGTTGTGCGGGCAGTGTTTGACTGCATGTGTGGTGCCATGATGTTGCATAATTAGGTGTATGAAAATCATGACATTTTTGTAGTTTATTGTATTTCATATTATAGATATTTGGAGCATTTGGAAGGAAGTAAAATGAAAGGGGTAGTATAAACTGAAGGTGTAGAGGTCTTCTTGTCGGTAATCTGTTTATAAAAAATTACAGAAATGCAAATGGTTCCGAGCAAGAATGGGAGAATACATGACAGATATGATAGATATTCTGTTCAACAGACGGTCGTGTGTTTTTCAAGAGACCGAGCACACATGTAATGAAATTTGGGAGGGGGGGGTTTATTAGGGCAACAATGGTGTGTATCGGGTGGGGGGGGCTGACAGGGGGCACGGGGTGGGCGGAGGGGTTGTGGGCTTTGTTTGGGAAACAGGGGAACAATAGCCTCCTCCTGGGTGTTTGGGGTGGAGGGGGGGGGGGGGGGGGACTGCTGGCTACTGGAGGCCAGTTGAGCCTGTGCTGGCTTGCTGGTTTCCCCGTCTGCCTTCACCTGCCTTCCAATCTGTCTGTCTGTCTCTCTGTCTCTCTCTCTCTCTGTGAGTCTCTTCCAGACTCTTGCTCTCTCTCGAGCGAGCAAGAGACTGTCTGTCTGG
This sequence comes from Gymnoscopelus microlampas, assembly GCF_963454915.1. Classification (NCBI taxonomy): domain Eukaryota; kingdom Metazoa; phylum Chordata; class Actinopteri; order Myctophiformes; family Myctophidae; genus Gymnoscopelus; species Gymnoscopelus microlampas. The sequence goes on from NC_139943.1 coordinate 25,144,693, forward strand.
TGCTTTGTGCCTGTGTTTTGACAGTCAAGACGGACACAGTTAAAAACAAAATCACTGCAACGCGCCCTGCATGGGAAGTTGAATCAACCCCTGATTTCCTGGTCTCGGCAGGAAGTGGACAGGAAGTCCAGATTACAACTACTTCTCTCTTGCCCCTCTGAATGGGAGCACACAGGGAATAAGGGAGTGTCCATTGCCATATTCTCAGACAGGGAGATTCAGAGATGGACTTTGTAGAGTTTATTTACTTTCATTTGAAAACATTTTTATTTTTGTACTTAGGTTTAGTGACTTTTTACCGTTTCTTTTCGTTTTATAGCAGCCAGGGATCAGGTAGCATGTTTCACAGAACTAGTTTGGCTATTTGTTATTATTATATTATTATATATTATTATTGTTATTATTTTGGCCATGCTCACCCTGACGTTAAACGTTGCTAACTTGCTATTGTTGTTGCTGAACTGGTTAAAGAGGGGTAAAAAAAAATAAGGCAAGCTGATACTACATTTTTAAAAGCGGCATTAGATGTCTCTTAGCGTACTGTTACAGTAAACAAAAATCTCTGAACATTTGGCTACACGAGACTAGGGGATGATAAAATATGTATGTAAGGCACCAACCTGATCAGGATCAGTAGGCGTTCTGTGTCTTGCTCAAGGACACTTTTGACACTAACCCAGGGGGAGCCGGCGATCATCCCGGCAACCTTCAGATTCCCAAGTGGCCGCTCTATCTCCTGAGCCAGTGGCTGGTCGCAGATCTGTCCCTCAGTCTCTCTGTCTCACCCACCAATTCTTTTTTTTTCTTTTTCTCTCATGCTTGTAGATACCTCTTGCGTGATCATTAAGTAAGTTAAGTTATAGTTGGGCCTTTGCATTCCTTCCTGAACATAGGCCATTGATGAATTGTTTCCACCCTCGTCTACTGTACTGGTATATTAATCTTAGGTGTGAACTGTCACATGACGGTACTTGATCATTAAGGAAGGCATGTGAGAATGACTCTCCCACTGCCTATGCCAGCAATTTTGTTAATTTATTTACCAGCAATGTAACAGTATTCAATTGTAAACACACCTTACAATGGGTGGGCTGAGGACAGGACATCTGTCATGAACGAAATCAAGGAATATTTATTTAGGTCCATAATTCTTATCTTAACATGTTACTATTCATGCTTATCATGTCCACATAGTTGCTGTACTGTCATGTTACATCCTTGACTATTGCTTTTAATTCATGAAGGTATTATAATGTAAATTAGGCTATACTAAGGCTAGGACTGGGCAATATACAGTATCAGTATCTAGACTACTAGATATCGTCTGGGATGTTGGATATTGTGATATGTCATGTCATCAGTGTTGTGTTTTGGTTTTGAGCACGCTGTGATGCGACACGTTGTGTTGTTGCAGGTCGGCTATTTTTGAAAATGTTTTTTTATTAAATTGAGATTATAGTCATAATATATTATCTTCACCAGATTGATATAGAGGAATTTGGTAAAAAAAATTGTGAATTAGATTTTGCCCATATGGCCCAGCTCTAACTTTGGCTATAAGTTGCTTGTTTAGGCGTCTTTTTCCACTTATAGGTTTAATTTCTTTTGAAAAGAAACGTAAGGAGGAGCAACACGAAAACAAAAAAAAATCACACTAGCCTTTTTATTGTTAAAATACACATGAGGTTTTGGTCGGGCTGACCTTTATTTCATCTGATGACGGTCACCCCGACCGAAATGTCACAAAAGTATTTTCTTCTTCTAACAATAGTAATATCTTTTATGAGTGTGATATCTCCTTTCTGTCCTGATGATGTGTTGCATTTAGGTTGAATCTCTACTCTATTGCAGGGCCCAGGCTGTCCCTCTATTTGTTTGATTTCTTTTACCAATGGCGACACATGTAACACCTGAAAAAGAGTGCGTGCTCTCGGTCTGCTTAGCCTATCTAAATAAAGCCTATTGAATTGTACAGACGTTGATGATCAATATTTTACCGTTTTACAGCACAGACATACTGTTCTGTTTCACTTAGCTTGTTTTGGTCCTTGATAGATTTTTGATAGTGGATCGCAACAGTGTTCCAGGTAGAACAACAGGGAGTGGTTAAGTTTAGCTGATAACCATGTTACATTATCTTATTTGATCAAAATAAGATAATGCTCAGGCGGTTACATGACCGTTTTCCTCTGTATATCCCAACCTGTATTTGTCTGCGCAAAGAAATCCTAAAGTTTTTATGTCATTGTCTACAGTACAGACGAGTGAGTGAGTGTAGGTGCTGATTTAGTTTGTCTGTGTTACCTGGAAGAGATTGTTATTGTGACCACCGGCTGATAGATGAAGTTTACACTCTACTCTTGTCACATTGATACCATGTTCTCCTGCTAGGTGTCAAGGGGGGAAATCATATGTGCACGTTGCACATGCACTTTGCCTGTGCACAGTGCTCCAGAGTTCACACTTATTAAAGCGTGTTGGTATTGTCCTAACCTCCTTAGGCCACAGTTTTGTTTATCATGACAGAGGGTCTGTACGTGTGTGTGAGCACACTCGCGCATACGTGTGTGTGTGTGTGTGTGTGTGTGTGTGTGTGTGTGTGTGTGTGTGTGTGTGTGTGTGTGTGTGTGTGTGTGTGTGTGTGTGTGTGTGTGTGTGTGTGTGTGTGTGTGTGTGTGTGTGTGTGTGTGTGAGAGAGAGAGAGAGAGAGCACAAATCCCCCAGGAAGATCCTAGATAAAAGCCAAGTCTGACTCAGCAAATATGGCCACCAGTGAAACAATAAAGAGATATGTAGAAAGAGAGAGAAGAAATATTAGGAAAACCCTTTCAACATCCTATTTCTAGGAGGAAGTTAGCACTTCACTATATCAGACCTCTCCAATCTCAATCTGTGTCCAATTACTGTGTGGCACAAAGGTACGGACGTGCATGTGTGTTTGTGTGAGTGAAAATGTGTAAAATGGTAATGCTTTTTGTGCAAGAAGGGATGGCGAAATAATGAGGAGAGCCTGCTGTGAATCACAGCCTCTTCTTAACTCTAGAAGGAAGTCATCTCTCTCTCACCACCCCCTCCCCATTTATCTTTGAATGTGCAACAGAACAAAAACATTTACTGTTCCGGCACTGATGATTCTGTTGCTGTTGTTTTTGGACTGATTAGGCATGTAGGTTAACAGTTAACAAGAATATCAAAATAGGAATATGTACTAAAATTATTCCATTGCTATTTTACTATTTTTGGCTAGATTTTTTTTAATCAATCTGCACTTTAGAGTTTCAACTGTCTTAAAAGTCAACGATAATGTACTTTGAAATATTGTCCCTGTTGGATTACCTATGTCTCTGCAAGTTGATTTTCGTACTGAAATTAATGAAATCCAATGGCTACTGAAAAACAACAAAAAAACGTTTGTGTCAGTAATATCAAGTATACCATTAACGCAAATACCCCTGATTGTTGAGATCATGGAAGCCATGTCCAAGTTTTACCTAACTCTGTAGTATACTTTAAAAATAATAAGAAATGTTGTTTCCTCTCTGTTTTATGTTTGCATATTATGATTTATTTTAGCATAGCAGACAAAAGAAAAAGTGGAATATGACGAACACCATCTGAGTTTAAGAGAAATTCTGTTTGGGCCTATTAGAGGCCATTGTAAACATGGCAAAACATTGTAAAGTGGAACAATGTTTGCTTTGAGGATTATGAGAAAATCCTCTTGTATTAAACCGTGCGGTGTGTGCTTGTGTGTACAGGAATACTGGAAGCGGTTAAAACAGATGCTGTTGAGCTGTCCAATAACAGAATAACTGAAAGGAAATAACGCTTGTGATAACACGGTCAACTTGTATACCAACAAGACCCCCCTGGGTGGCGCACGCACGCGCGCGTGCGCGCGTGCACACACACACACACACACACACACACACACACACACACACACACACACACACACACACACACACACACACACACACACACACACTCTATGGAGCCCTTTGGTAATACAGACCCTCTATGTGTGTATCATTACTGTTCATTACAACCCACTGTCTGACAGTGACTTGTCACTGGATATATCAAAGGCTTAGTGCCATGCACATGTACAAACAGAAACACACACACTTAGTTTCTTTCTCTCTCTCTCTCTATCTCTCACACGCACACACGCGCGCACGCACGCACACACACACACACACACACACACACACACA
>NC_139943.1:25153909-25326409 GCF_963454915.1 Gymnoscopelus microlampas
GATGAGATAGGTTATAAAAGACATGTAGTTTATTATCACAGTAAAACCTTGATTGTTCATTTGAAACAGGTCTGCCATAGAACCTCTAAACCAGATAAAACATCACTCAATTCTTTCCAAATTGTCCAAATTGTTTTCGTTTAAAAGTAACGCTTGACGAAAATGTCAAACCACTTCTTGCACACCTACTGAGGAATTGTTGTCTGATGAGTGGCTGTGAAAGTGGGTAATTCTTTCAACTGAAACAAGTTCGATTCCTGCGTTCTTTCAGATGTGTTAAAAACTGATTGACCAATAAATAAAAAACACATCGGACTCTGTGTGCAAGGGCCTTAAATCATTGCTTTTTTTTTATCGTCCTACGGTTTGCTTTAAAATTAGTGTTATTTTTTCCAGCTATAATGTCCTTGCTATATTAAGTCGTTTTTTTTTCTGACGACCTTGTGGTCCAGATCTACTGTACAGAGTACTGCAGGCTCCCTTTTTGCAGCCTCATTGAACAGTGGTTTTGCTGCATTTAGTATTGCATTGAATAGAGACATTCACAGAGAGCAGAAACATGCTCCCTACACAGCGCTACGGGAAAGCTGGTGGGTAAGGGGGAGAAAAGAATCCTAAATGGATGTGGATAAAAGGGAGAGAGAAGGAAAAGGTTAATAATAGGACTATTATCCTTTGCAAAAGGTATATAGGAAGGTACAGTGTGTTTTCTGTAGATCTCTATAGGTTTCATGGTGAGGCCCTTACAGAAGCATCATACAGATCTATTGTATGGCCCCCGAAGGCCCTTTAATGGGAATCGAACTTCCATCTATCTTCCTTGCCTCATGGACAAAATATTCATTTTGAAAAAGAAGACACAACATACAATGAAGAACAATGGGTGCATGCTGTGTGTGTGTGTGTGTGTGTGTGTGTGTGTGTGTGTGTGTGTGTGTGTGTGTGTGTGTGTGTACACACACACACACACACACACACACACACACACACACACACACACACATAGTGGAAGTACGGCTGATTGCTCTCTAGCTAGTACCTCTTGATGTTACGCATGCAGAGATAGGGTGGCAGGGCTTGATGGACTTCAGAGTCTCAGCTTAAATCCCTGAGATTCCACCTGTCTTGCACCCAGGAGCAAGAGATGGCAAAATACATGTACTGATTCTACTTACTGTATAAGAATAGGGCTAAGCTTTGACCTGAAGGCTGATTCATACTCACACGACAGTTTGCTTGTCGGAAATAACTGATTTTGTGTTTTTACAAGCATCACCGTTGTGCAGCAGAGAATAAATTCAGGTCCTGACCCTACCTCCTACTCATCTGCCAACTTTGATCCATATCGGATTAAAACTGTCCAGGGTTTTGACAGACCAGAAAAACGCTGGCAATTACAATACACCAATACCATGCGAGTGTAATTATGGCTTGTGCATATTTGTACATAATGTACACATGTCTCCTGGTACTCACTCGCTTCACATTATAATTCATTTTCAAGTTTTACACTTTTTGGAATTTACTACTACTGCAAAGTGAGTTAGCAGGAGTTTTGACTTCAGTATTCTGAAAAGAGTTTATCTTCATTGAAAGCGCTTTGTTACTTGGCTAACCACTGGTTGGCTAAGCAACAAAGCAGTGATCACCCCCTCCGGATAGAGTTTCCCACCCGAGTATGACGTAAGAGCAAGATGGCCGCTGTAAATAAAATTACTGTATAATATACAGTATACAGTATGTGCTCACCATATTATGTGCTCACCATAAGCTAGAAGTGACAAACTAGAAATGAAAATGTTTATTCTGTACATGCTCTATGTTCTATTAAAGTATGTTTTGTCTTTGTTTGTCTACTCATGTGCACATGAGTAGCATAGCTAACACAAAGCCTAGAAACTAGATCTAACTGTAATGAAACAGGATTCAAAGCTGTTCCACAGATCCTGGAACGATTCAGTCATCAATGAATCATAGACTGACTCAATCTCCCATTCTCTGTTAACCAGTTAAACCAATCGTTGACCGACCCTGGTACAGGGTTCTGTACACCCGCCCCTCTCCATTTTCCCTCTACACACAATCAATCTCTTTGCTGAAAAGAGCTAATCTACAAGCCCACGATGTGTTGCAAAGTGACTCGTTGTGTCGCCCATTTTAAGCTTTTGCCAAAACAAGCATCCACATGTTTGTATTTATTTATTTATTTGAATGTTTCTCTCTTTCATTCTTCTTTTGATTCACATTGGCTTCAGCCCTGACCTGAAGGTTGTGTGTGTGTGTGTGTGTGTGTGTGTGTGTGTGTGTGTGTGTGTGTGTGTGTGTGTGTGTGTGTGTGTGTGTGTGTGTGTGTGTGTGTGTGTGTGTGTGTGTGTCTGTGTGTGTGTGTGTGTGTGTGTGTGTGTGTGTGTGTGTGTGTGTGTGTGTGTGAGTGAGAGAGAGAGAGAGAGAGAGAGAGAGAGAGAGAGTGAGAGTGTGTGGTTCAGTCTCCTGACTGTGGGAGGAGGCATTGTCACGGTTAATGGCCATCTGACTTTGGCCTTGAAGTCTTTTACTGGGCAAGCGAGCAGAGTGGAGGGAGATTGGAGGGTAAGATGAGAGGAAGGGAGCAAGCGGAGGAAATGTGAAAGCGGAAGGTTGGAGGGAATCCTGAGTGGAAGCGAGGGAGAGGGAGAGGGAGAAGCCATTTACCAGGAAAAGGGAGAGGAGCAGGGGAGAAAAAAAGGGGGGCTGGACGGATGGACAAACAGAGGGTTAAGGAGTGGGTTGTTGGTGAGAAAGAGGGAGGGAGAGAGGGATATGTGCCTCAGGGTTAGTGAAGGATGATAATTCACCGTTAAGCCTCCTAGAAAGACCAGCTGGCCCCTCTGGAGTCAGATGTCAGCCTCAGCAGCCAGGAACATGTATGTGTGTGTGTGTGTGTGTATGTGTGTGTGTGTGTGTGTGTGTGTGTGTGTGTGTGTGTGTGTGTGTGTGTGTGTGTGTGTGTGTGTGTGTGTGTGTGTGTGTGTGTGTGTGTGTGTGTGTGCGCGCGTGCGTGCACACATGCACACACACACACACACACACACACACATGCACACGTATGTGCTTGTGTGTGTGCGTGTCAGTTTGTCAGGCCCAGCTTTTGGTTGCTAGAAGGAAAACACCTGCATGGGAGCTGTAGATTTTATCAGTCTAAGCTCCCTATCTCAGTGAGAATGGAATTGGTCAAGCCAACACACACACACACACACACACACACACACACACACACACACACACACACACACACACACACACACACACACACACACACACACACACACACACACACACACACACACACACACACCATCTGCTAGTTAGTTAGGCCTATTGTTGTGAGCCATTTGGGTAGTGTGTTGAGGTTTGGCTTTGTGCTGATCTTGACCATCAGTTGGCCAGCTGGCTTGACTTTGCTGTTCCAGTGGGTTTGCACAGAAAGCAGGACAGAGTACAAACACCAGACCCCCTGTGTGGGAAAGGGGTTTGATCAAACCTTGTTGGTAAATAAAAGTACAGTTGGGGGAGCTTTTTTAGGAGGTGTCTCTGCCCCCCATCTCCCCCATACACACACACACACACACACACACACACACACACACGACACACACATTTACGCGCGCGCGTAAATTGTAATGTAATGGTTCATGTTTATTGTCCATTTCTCTGTCCATCTGTCTATTTTTGTTACTCTCCTTTTCTTCTTTCTCTCTCTCTCTGTCTCTCCCTCCAATGTACTAGCCAGGTCATGCTGAGTGTGTTGTGCTCTGTATTGAATAGGGTGAATTATTCAGCATTGTAAGCATGTGTGTGTGTGTGTGTGTGTGTGTGTGTGTGTGCGCACACACACACACACACACACACACACACACACACACACACACACACACACACACACACACACACACACACACACACACACACACACACACACACACACACACAAGCATGGGTACAGCTGGCCTGCTGGTTCCTTTAATCAGGGGACGGCCAGTCTGCATGAATGCCTGTATTGTTGGGTCATGTGTATATAGTGCCTGTGTGTGTGTGTGTGTGTGTGTGTGTGTGTGTGTGTGTGTGTGTGTGTGTGTGTGTGTGTGTGTGTGTGTGTGTGTGTGTGTGTGCGTGTGCGCGTGCGTGCGTGTGTGTGTGTCTGTGTGGGAGGGCCCAACAGGGGTATTGGTGATTACAGTGCTCGTATCTGGTGCACATTAGAAGGTCACAGGGTCAACCTCGGACTAAGTTGTTGGTCATGGTCATATGATTTCTTTATGTGTGTGTTTTGTCTGCGAAAGAAAGTGTGTTTGTATGTGTGTGTGCACGCATGTACACTGCAAAATGTGTCAAATTAACCTGTAAGAGTAAACTCTTGCACAGTAAAATGTACATTTTTACATCGAATAAAGACATTTCATGAATGAGTTTAACTACATATGCTCTGTGTCTGTTCTGTCCCTTCCAGGTCGTAATGAACTGATAGCTAGATACATCAAACTACGAACAGGAAAAACACGGACAAGAAAACAGGTAGAAACACACACATTGCATTTAACCCATTAAGACCTGAGGCCGATTCTACAAAATGCCTTCTAAATCAGTAGTTCTCATTTTTGTTCCAAGAACCCCCAAATTGATATATATTGCCATAGCTGACCCTCATCTGAAAATGTTTTGTGCCAGGGACCCTCAGAAGAGAAGATTGGTGTAAAGAAAAAAAGTCCAAATTATTCAAACATAGCAGCGCTCCACGAAGCGGAGCCTTCGTCTTGAGAGATTACGTTTAACCTGACCCAAACTACTAAACAAACTTTAGCCTGAGCTTTAAAGTTAAGCAAATAAATAGAATGACCAGGTGTTTTTATTCAAGGCTAATGAAGTTATATGCCTTGTCTACCTTGCCATTTACAGTACCTGTATGCCTTTACTACAAGGTCTCACAATTTTCATCCATTCTGTCTCCCACTGCATCTTCCCTATCACCAAAATATGTGGCACTGTAAGAAGGCTTCAATGCATTTCAAAAGAATGCTTAGGGGTATATTTTCACCAATGATTTGTTTTGGACAGTAAAAACTATGAAAAAGATGATTATTATAACAATATGAAATATACAATGTAACATTTTCTATTTTCAGTAGGATTATTTTATTATTACTGGTGTATGTTTCCAGGTGCCCGTTCACTAGCTTAGAAAGATGTGTGTAGATGGGCCTATTCACTGTTGTCAGGGGACTGATGTGTGTGTATGCCTTCCCAGTGTAGCAACCGTCCTTTCATAACCATGGCAACTGACCGTTTGGTCCCCCCCCCTTCTTCCTTCTCTCCTACTCATGAGCCCCCCCCCTCTCCTCTGTGCCCAAATTTCCCTCTCATCTCCCTCTTTACTTTTCTTTTCTCTTCATTGGTTTGTCTTCTCTCCGTTCTTTTTGGTTCCTGACTCCCCTCGTCTTCCCACCAGGTGTCCAGTCATATCCAGGTCCTAGCCAGAAGGAAGTCCAGGGAGTTTCACTCCAAACTAAAGGTAAGAATCACCTTGTGAAACGTAGGTGTCATTTTAAGTGGAGAGGAGGTTAGGTGACTGTGGCCTTCACCTATTTAATGCAGGTCGTTGCTGCTGGTGATAACCTTGTATGTCCAAACTGTTTCTTTTTCATCATTATTTTAAAAGCCTTTTAAAATAGAGAAAATAGCAGATCTGCAAGTTCACAACACGTCGCATTGCGACGTGTTGTGAACTTGTATATTTTCACTACTTTTGAGTGACATCCTTGAGTGAAGTAGGGCATTAACCTGGAAAAAATCATAAAAAGTTAAATTATGGAGATAAGAGTTTTCTGCCCGACAGCAACAAGGTATAAAATGTGAACTATCTTAACTGCATTTAAGGTGAATATATGTATGAACACGTATTTATTTACCACACCCCCTACCTCTTGAACCATGCAGAGCCTATTTAGCTACAGGGGAACAGCAACAAGCCAGAAGCAACATTAGCTATTAATTATTTGATTGGTGTCACCTGTTCAGCTAGGTTATAATGGTACAAGCTGGGTTGTGTCTCACTTCCTGGTTGAGTTGCCTATCTGTCTTCTCTTTCCCCTCAGTCTGTCCTCTTCCGGTCTATCAATCACTTCACGCCTTCATATTCGCCTCCTTTCCTAGTTTTTGTTCCCTTCTTTTTTTTGCTTTCTCGCCTCTGTTCCTGTGATTGCTTTGTGTAAAGCAGAGAAAAACTCAACACGAATGCTTGTTATGTGAGAGGAGCTGTCATAACTCTGCCATAATCAGCAGCATACAGTAGAAATGGATCAGGCAGGATAAAAAGCATGTTTGTGGCAAAGAAATGGCAGATGGATAATGTGATTTATATGCAAATACATTAATATCTGAGTAATGTCACTCTGTGTTCCATAAAGTCTGAACACATTTTACTAATTCTGCCTGAGACCAACAAAAAAGTGTGTCATTGAAGAACAGACACGTTGCCAATATAACATGTATGCAGTTATTTTTTAGTATTTTCCTATTTGTTTTAATTGGTAAATATCCTTATTATGATAAAATAATGTTTGTATGCTGTTTGTTCAAAGGGAGAAAATGTAGCCAGACTGACAGCCTATCACTCTCATGCCACTTTCTTTATAAGTGGTATTCACTAATTGTTTTAATTTAACAGAGCAGCAGTGTGACTCCAGAATTCTACTGCTAGGTTAATATTCCTCTGGCGTCTGGTATTTTGTTTTGAAGAACTCCTTGTTTTGAAGATGTCTCCTTTGGCCGTTTGGCCAAAGGAGACATACAACTTCACCACACCAGTCATGCCCAAGCAGCCAGCCTGTATGGTGCAGCTTTGCCGCTTTGCCGCTGAATAGCACATCGTCATCTGTGTCCGTTCGCTCACAAATTGAACAGATAGTAACTTTACTATTGATGGTTAACCACTTGAACCATAGGATCCATATTCTGGGCGGATCATTCGCCAAAAATAGTAGATCTACAAGCTCACAACACGTTGACCTTGTAGATCAGCTATTTTTGGCCAAGTAGAGAGCCGACCCTGGTCGACTAAGTATTAGTTTACTAAGTATGGAGGGTTTAAGTAGTTAATGATTAGACAATGAGACCACTCCGTTATTAGACTCTGCATGGTTGTATTCTACTCAAAAGTCAATAACGTTGATGAGGTTTGCGAATATGTGTGTGTGGTGTGTGTTGGTTTTTAATTTGATGTTCCTCTGTAGGACCAGAGTGCCAAAGAGAAGGCTCTGCAGAGTATCTCCTCCATGACGTCTGCTCAGATCGTCTCTGCCTCGGCCATACACAGCAAGCTGCTGCCAGGCATTGTGCGGGCCAGCTTTCCTGCTAACGCACAGGTAACACACACACACGCACACACACGCGCACGCGCACATGTGTGTGCACAAACACACACATGTGTGTACACAAAGTCACAAACACAATGGAAATAAGTCTTAGGGCTTTGGTGTGTTTATTCTCGAATTGCTATAATCATGTGGATTCATTGCATTTCAAATCAAATCAAATCAACCACCTGCCCACTATACCAAGACATCAGAGACACATACTTCCCACTGATTACAAACACACCGTGAGTTAGAAAACATGACCAACGTAAAAAAAAAAAACCTCTCATACCAACTGGGAGAAATAAAACAATGTTTTATTATTATTTATTATTGTTTGTTTCAAAAAGCTTTATAACAAGCTACCCTTGCAAATTAACATTAGTGTAAAGCCAGTTCTCCCAAGTTGCACTGTGACATAGCTCTGTTTACACAATGCTGACCCCCCCCCCCCCCCTCAACTGTACATACTTTACCCATTTTTGTTTTATTATGTTTTTGACGCTTGCTTTGGTAATGTACCGGTATGTTTTCTCATGCCAATAAAGCTCCTTTGAATTGAATTGAATATAATTTTGTATCTACATACAAGAAACAGTAGGACATACTGTAAATTCTTTAAGGTGGTAAACTTTGGTCAAATAGTTTGACATAAACGCTGACAAATGTGCTCACAAACGCACACTCTGCTAAAAATCCTTTTGCGTTTTGTGTGTGTGTGTGTGTGTGTGTGTGGGATTCAGCTGTGGCAGGGGATGATTCCTGGTGGCCAGTCCAGCTCTACCCCAGAAGAGTAAGTTGCATTAATTTTGTCTTCTATAGTTATAGTTATTATTTCTATAATGGTGTCAATGACAATTTGACTGTGTATGGCTGTTGCACAAGTTAGCAATGATGTGTGAAGATGTTAACTCTTAAATTGAATGGTATTATTCCACATAAAGGAATTTGAGCATAGCTTTTCTAGCTGTTGTTTCAATACCATCTTCATGGTTTCATCGTTTTTACTTAAAGTCTTCTGTGCTCTTCTCTCAGCGTCAAGCCCTTCTCCCAGCAAGCCTATTCTGTGCAGACTGCGGGGACCACCACTATCTCAGGTGAGGGTGACCAGGGTACAGTTACCTCATGTCTCTATGGCAGGAGTATTTGTACACAAAAGAATTGTTGGAACATTTGGCATTATCTATTTACTGTAAGTTTCCCTAAATCCAGCCTATAAACAATTAAACCAGGAGGAGCACTTATTAGTTTGAGTTGCTATTTAGTATCGCTCTCCTATTGTGCGCTGGCTTTCATCCAGTTTTTAACGATGTGTAAACTTGGCAATGAGCTCAGAGGTGTGCAATGTACCTGGACAAACCTTTGGTTTCTCCAGACCTTTGGTGGAATATGAATAAATTGAGTGTTCAAGAATGGATTCAAGTCAATACCTTCAACCCATATTGGCTCATGGCCACACTGATTCACTCGTATGGATTTGTTTTGCACCCTGTACAGCATTTATTTGTTGTTGCTTTTTGTATTTGTATCGGCAGGAAAAATAACATCTGCTCTCTCTCTATATATATACTCAGTAGATTTTATACACTTCCCAAATAGTAAATGACATAATGATATGTTGAAATGTAAAGGCTTAAACAAACAATATAGAAAGCACAGCAAAAAATAACTTTGTCAATGTTGAACAGGAACCTTAGATGCTGGATAGGTTGAAAGGTGTTCTTTATTAACCTTTATTAATCCTTCATATCTTATCTTGGATTTGAAGGGGAAAAGGTAGCTTGGTACCAGCTGAGATAAAGAAATAGAGATGGTTCATCATTTTATGCTCTTTTACAACCATTAGCACACCATCAGCACAGTTAGGCTTTGTGCACTTCACAAGGCTCCAATAATGACTTGTATTTTACACTTTTGTAGCAATGGATAATGTTAGCATAATTTCTATCCATTAACCTTATTGAACAGCGTGTATACACTTGATGGCGAAGACCTGATGGTTTGTGTGTGTGTGTGTGTGTGTGTGTGTGTGTGTGTGTGTGTGTGTGTGTGTGTGTGTGTGTGTGTGTGTGTGTGTGTGTGTGTGTGTCTGTGTCTGTGTCTGTGTGTGTGTGGGCGCGCGCGTGTGGGCGCGCGCGTGTGGGCGCGTGTGTTCCTTAGCCTATGAGCCACCCACTCCAGTCCAGACACACAGAGAGCCGGCTTGGCAGGGTCGTTCTATCGGCACCACTAAACTACGGTTGGTGGAGTTCTCTTCTTTCCTGGAGACTCAGAGGGACCAGGAGGCTGTGAGTAGTGTACACACACACACACACACACACACACACACACACACACACACACACACACACACACACACACACACACACACACACACACACATTATACTCTAACACACATGCAGGAAAAATGGCAAGCACAAAAGAAACCCAACTAACTAATACCGCATAGTTTTACACTCATTCTGTGCACGTAAGCCTGACCGCACGCAAACAAACACGGCATGAGTCTGCCATCAGCACTCCCTATTGTCTTGTAAGCAAAGATGACAGATAACCCCTAAAGCATAGAACACCTTTTAAAGCCCACGTTTCTCCTAGTCTGGATAACCTTTATAACGCTCTGTCTTTATCTCTCTCACCGATCTGTCATTCTGACAGAGTAGACTCGCTATCGTTTTTCTATCATGGGCTTGCAGACAGAGGACATTCATCTTTTGTTTTGGTTTATAGTTGGACAGTTTAGAACCTTGTGCTGTTCAAAGGTGACTTTGAAACAGTAAGAATCTATTGGCAAACTGCATCATATTTCTATACATTTCAAAGATATTAGTTTTACCTTCTGTGTTCCTCTCTCTCTCTATCTCTATCTCTTGCGCTTCCCTCCCTTCTTTCTGTCGTGTCTCATTCTCATCCACCTGTCTCCTCGCTCATAATTGATCTGTTCAAGCTCCATTATACGTCGCTGCACGCATGTAGCTTGTAAAATGTAAAGCCCGATATAATGAGTTACTCGTGGTTGTCACGCACCCCAAAATAGCCCCCCAAAAAAAGCAAAAAAACACGTTGCAGTGTGACGCATTGTAGATCAGCAATGCACAACTCAGGGTTTCCTGTCCCTCCTCCTGCATTTATTCCCCTCTTCCGTCTCTCCCCCAGTACAACAAGCACCTGTTTGTGCACATCGGCCAGTCTACCCCCAGCTACAGTGACCCCATGCTGGAGTGTGTGGACATCAGGCAGATCTACGACAAGTTCCCAGAGAAGAAAGGTGGCTTGAAGGAGCTATTTGCGAAGGGACCGCAAAACGCTTTCTACCTGATCAAGTTCTGGGTGAGCCAAATGGATCAGTGTGTGGTTGGGTGCTTGATTTTGTTAATGTCCCTGAAATGTCCCATGTTGTGGTTTAAATCCTCTTTTTTTTTTCTCATGTCAATTATTTTTCTTTCCCCCAAAACGTCCCTAAAGGACCTTTACAGAAACTTTTTCTTTGCTCTATCTCACCATATTTAGTGTTCCATATCCTATGAATTATGCATACGTTTGATCCTCCAGAATTTGTGTAAAATCACCAAGTGTAGAGTGTGGTGGTGTCGTTTGTTTTGTTTCACTCAACGTCCCTGCATACTTCCTCATTCTCTGACTGGTACTCAGTGTGTAACGTTGCACCTCGTCTGAGTTACATTTTTTGTAGCCTCGATCTCCAGGCTTTTACTGTTTAGTTTTGCTAAAAAATAAAAGCCTGGACCAGCGCGTCGGTGTACCCGGTATAGGAAGTGTTTCATTTCCCCAACCAACCAGAGTGCAGTGGGCGTCGCTCGTAATGTTGTGTTGACGGGGCGGGGGTTGACGGACAGATCGGTGAACTAATGGGATCAGGCGCATTCTCTCCGCGCTGATTTTAAACCCGCCCCTCTATACACGAAAGCAGGAAGGTTAGTGCAGCCTACATTTTTTGTGAATGCTAGTTTTATCATCAGAATTTAGTTGTAAAACTCTTTATTAATGCTTTGGAGTTTTCACAAGTAATCTTCAAAAGGACATTAAGACTTGAGGCCGATTCTACAGATGCCTTCTAAATCAGTAGTTCTCAAGTTCTCAAGTATTTCAAGTTAGGGACCCCCAAATTGATATATATATATTAGACCGCAGACCCCCCAAAAAAAAAAACTGAAAATTTGATAAGAGAAGATTTATGTGAAAAAAAATGTCAAAGGCTTTCAAAAATGTTCAAAATTAGCAGATGTACAAGCTTGCAGCGCGGCACGAGGTGTCGCGCTGTTCCTTTTTTGTAATGGCTGTTAACATTAAGAAAGGTTTGTTAAATCTAACTGATTTACAGTGGTACGACATAACAAAACAAACTATTCATTTAGAATATGTGTCCGTCATGCAAAATTGATGTTTAGATTTCGATCAACAAATATTTTAAATATCAGATCATCTGGATGGTGAATGCGTGTACCCCTCCCCATTAGTCATTTTCCCCTGTATTTTTCCACTCAGTTCTGCCTCTGTGACCGTGTGTGTGTGTTTGTGTGTGTGTGGCTTTGTGTGTGTGTTTCTGTTCACCTGGGATTTTGAGGTGGTGGGCTGATGACAGCACACAGCTTTATTTGAACACCTGCTTGCCTTTCTGAGTCGCAGGTGAGAGAGGGCAGATGACTCTGTCTTCTCTCTCTGACTCGTGAGCGTGAGCCTCTCTTTCTCTCAGACAAACACACACCAAAGTAATTGTTGCAACTGGAATTAGAATTTGCATGTAATTGCTTGGTGTCCAGACAGACGGTGTGCAGGTGCCGGTCAGAATACAAAACGGGTCATGCACATGTGTTTTAGAGTGGGTTCAGAGTACTGTATGTTCTGAAATGAACGGTAACAATAGAGTGGTAACAATAATTGTTTTATTAGTACTTGTGTGTGCACACTCAAACGTGCATAAGTGTGCATGAAAGCTTCGCGGTGTTTGTGGGTGAGTCTGAGAGAGAGAGAGAAAGAATACACGAGAGAGAGAGAGAGAGAGAGAGAGAGAGAGAATACACACACACACACACACACACGCGTGCGTGCACACATGCACGCGCGCGCGCGCACACACACACACACACACACACACACACACACACACACACACACACACACACACACACACACACACACACACACACACACACACACACACACACACACACACACACAGACGTGCCTCTGTGTCCTCAGCTCTAGACAGACAGTTCTCCTTAGAGAACTCATTACATTTTGTACAGAGCCTTCTGTACCTCTTCCAGTCTGTGATCCAGGTGCACTGTATGTACCTATTTCCCTGCCTCAAGTCCAATGACAAAATAAACATTATGCAAACATTTGGTAGGTTAACCACTTAACCCCTCTATAGTGTCTATTAAACTAATCCTGTACTTGGTTCGCTCGTTTTTCCCCTCTATACCAAATCTTATAATCTGCGAATGTTCCCCACAGTGGATGCTAGGTTTCTACCATGTAAGAAACTTTCCATAATTCACATATTTATTTGTCATTTATTTTTTACCAATTGTGATTTGGGAAGATTGCCTTCGGTTTATGCCCCACCTTTGAAACTCTGAAGAGGATGTGAAAACTGATTGATAATCTCCATCTCCATATCAGATTTATTAGTAAAATCACATCAGTGATTGTTTGACTACTTACTCATACAGTCTTACTAATGTCGGCCTTACACCAAACGACTTTAAACGATTTCACTGTCACACACAAATTGCTTAAAGGACGACTTTACCCATTTTCAACCTATATTCATATAATAGGCCCTCACTAATGCTCATGATAAAATGGTACAATTTTTTTCTACTTGGTCTGTGTCTCATAGGAGGACTGTGGACAGTCCAGAAACCCGTCTACCTGTGACATCATCATTAGGCAGGATTTTTTTTTTCAACAAGATCTAAAACATTTTATTTCGATTTTTATTAACGCAAGAACAATGGCTTCTATTATTGCATTGCAACTTTCCAAGAATATAAAGCCTGCAGTTTCTATTAGCTTTGATTCCCTATCGATGATGTCACTGGTAGACGGGTTTCTGAACTGTCCACAGCTCTCCTATGAGACGCAGACTGAGTAGATTTTTTTTTTACAGTTTTATCATGAGCATTAGTGAGGACCTATTATATGAAGATAGGTTGAAAATGGGTGAAGTCGTCCTTTAAGCGCCCAATGCATTGTCAATGGCAATGGACATTTAAAGGGGGAAAAGTACAAACTTTGGCTTTTACCTTTATCTAATCTTTCATTGAAGACCACGTAAGTGAACAGATTGAATAATTAAGAACCACTGTGGTGCAGTGGTTTAGATACAGGGCTTGTAACCAGAAGGTTCACAGTTCAAAACCAACTAGGACATTTTTCCAACTTTTACCTGACTCTTGCGCCTTTATCTAATCTTTCACTGAAGAATGTGCAAGAGACCTAAAAAAGTATTAACCATGGTGGAGCAGTGGTTAAGATACAGGCCTTGCACACAGATGGTCCTGAGTTCAAAACCAGCAAGGACATCTTTCCAACTTTTACCTGGGGCTTTTACCTTTATCTAATCTTTTAGTGAATACCACGCAAGTTAACAGAATAATAAGAACCTCTGTGATGCAGTGATTTAGATACAGGGCTTGCAACCAGAAGGTTCCCGGTTCAAATCCAACTTTTACCTGACTCTTGCACCTTCAAATCCCACACATGCTGATTTGCCATTTCCAGGATTTGAGTCTTTGAGCCCAAGACTCAAGACCCAAAAGAGTCTTGAGTCGAACCAATTACTCCCGCGGAGACATCAAATTTCTCTTTTGGGCCTTGAGTCGCAAAAAGCCACCTTACTGTGGGCATGCATCCTTGAGATGTTTTAAATGATTTGTAGTTTTTGAAATATTTAACTTTAATATGGGAATAAAATCATGTCAGTTTTTGCTTGAGTCGTATTGTGCTCCTGTCATCTCGGTCTCAGGTGGTAGTCTGAGCTGTCTTAAGTCTTTTTTAAAGCTTGACAGTTTCGATCAAATCTAAAATGTTCAATAAGAATTTCAATTTCATGAACCTTTTCAACAACTAATAGGTGTGCTCTCTCTGTCGCCTCTCTTTATTGTGTGTAGTACCACTGCTTTGTCACAAGATGGGGCACTTTCCTAACTTTATGTGTGGTTTGAAATAAAACTCAAAAGTGTGTCTAAAAATATCATACAGATTAGTAGGTAGCATGTAGTATGGGATTTTGGACAGCCATGTTGTATTCTTGCAAACAGTGACCCTGCAATAGCCCATGTCTTTGCTAAAACGTATATCGGTGACAAATTGTCTAGATGCGAGACTCTTTTTAACAGTATTTTATTTTTACTTCTGTATGGTAGGCATACACTTCAAATATCATTTATTGCCTCTGATATTAAATATTGCAGAATATTTAGGAGATCTATTTCAACCTAAACTAGATATTTTATGACCGTGATCCTAATGTTCAAAGTGCATGATTACAAGTTATATCAAACACTAATGTGGTGCCTGTCGGTGATTTTGCTGTCAGCAGCGAGCAATGTAGTCACAGGACATAAATCAGGCAGTGATGCATCTCCTATATACACTACAATTCTTTGTTTCTTCTGTTTTAGGGACATGGTAAAACAACTTCATTCAGGTTCTTTTGTTTATAGTAACCTGGACATTTTTATACCTTTTCCCCCATTACTTTTAAATTTACTTTCATTTTGTCCTGTACTGATCTGATCCTCTGTTGTTGATGACTGCTGGCTAATGACATTGTCACACAGTGTTGGTAATGATAATGTTGTTTGCTTTCCAGGCGGACCTAAATTCTAATGTGCAGGAGGACCCTGCAGCCTTCTACGGTGTGACGAGCCAATACGAGAGCTCTGAGAACATGACCATCACCTGCTCCACCAAGGTTTGCTCCTTCGGGAAGCAGGTCGTTGAGAAGGTGGAGGTGAGGGCTACTTCGAAATTCTCTTTGTCCAGCGTGTAGCAGAGTGTCTCTGTGAGATGTGCTGTGGATGACACATGATAACTTCAGCTTAAAGCGAGAACAAACGAGAGAGAAGCAATGACCTTCTATCCTATTAACTATTACATTCCCGATTGCGTCTCCTATGTCTGTGTGGCTCAATAGGTGAATCAGGGGTTTATAATCCAAAGGTTCTGGGTTCAAAGCTCCCAAAGAGCATTTTTCACTTTCCATCTAAATTGTGAAAGGTGAGTTAAGTATTACATTCCCGATTGCATCTCCTATGGCTGTGTGGCTCAATAGGTGAATCAGGGGTTTATAATCCAAAGGTTCTGGGTTCAAAGCTCCCAAAGAGCATTTTTCACTTTCCATCTAAATTGTGAAAGGTGAGTTAAGTATTACATTCCCAATTGCTTCTTCCATGCTAGCATGGCTCAAAGCTCAACTAATACAAAAGTCAACTCCAACAACTAATACAAAATATCTCCAACAATACAACCAAAACAACAATCAATACAAAACTTCAAAGTGCCTCAATAAAAAAAATCATAAAACAGTGGTAAAACAAATAAGTCAGCTGTAATACTAATAATGACATACAACAAAAATTGCTTTGCTAATTATGTAAATGTATTAAGCTCCTCCCACTGGAGGCGGGCTTTACCCATGCTCCTCCCCCTCCTACTGGAGCTAAAAGAGGGCGTGAAGAGGGAGGCGGGCTGATTCCACGCTCCTCGCCTTAAAAAGAGCAAAGATAGAGATTTACCAGGACCAAGATTCAAACCCCCAGCCTTCCACCTGCGAGGCCTCTCCTTTTTGCTTGTGCCACCAGGCTTTTCACACTAATTAGAAACTGGAGGTAATATTTGAAGTTTAAGGGAGAGGTGGCAGGTCAAAAGTTGAAAGTCTACAGCAAACACCTCTCCCCCTGACAGAATGACTGAATCTACTAGATTCACTGATGATCAGGGTTCATTATGACACAACTTTTTTTGAGTTTTAGGTTATTGTTAAAAACCATCTGTTGAAAAAAAAGAAAATGCATAGGATGGTTGGAGAGCAAACAGAGGGATGTTTAATGTTATCAAAACACATATTCCTTATTGTCATATCTTAAAGTCATTTATCAATTTCAGAAGACCAAAACTATCAGTTTTAATGTGTGAACCTGGCTTCAGAGTTCAAACAAAATAAGAGCAATACACTTAAACACAGACTTGATGAATATAAAGACAAAGGCTAATTAACTAATTGTTTATGAGTGAGTTAGTCTGCAGAATCTGTAGTGGATGTGTGTAAAGCAGTGGTTTTCAAAGTGGGGTCCAGGCAGGGGACCCTCATGGTTTCTTGAGGGGGTTCTAAATGTCCCCTTACATTTCTGTAACTCCCGAGAGTGTACAAAATGGAACCAAATGGACCCCTAATGGTACATTTGTACACTCTCAGAGATATGGGGCTCATTGAAATTAAAATGTCTTAGAAGTAAGGAGTTGGATGATGGATGCAAACCAAAAGACAAACAAGCCGAGGGGAGAATGAGACTCCAAAAGTAATGAAGACTGCTGTCACTATGCGAGTCAGGAGGGAGTGCAGGACAGAAAGACCAAGGCAGACTAGTTCAGTGCTTTGAACTCGCCCAATCACATTCAAAAGTTTAGAATCTAAACTTTTGAATTTGATTGGTCGAGTTCAAATCACCTGATATATACAGTATATGTACAGAAAAGACTGCATAGGTTTACTTAAATTCTACCTTTTCATTGGTCTAATGGTGTTAACATTGTCATCTAAAACGACTTTGATTGATGCAGTATGACTTGAATGTTTTTGTCTTTCTTGTCCTCTGTCTTGCTCAGACGGAGTATGCGAGGTTTGAGAATGGGCGTTTCGTCTACAGGATCAGTCGTTCTCCTATGTGTGAATACATGATCAACTTTATCCATAAACTCAAACATCTGCCTGAGAAGTACATGATGAACAGTGTGCTGGAGAATTTCACTATACTGCTGGTAAGAACACTATGGCGTGCGTGTGTGTGTGTGTGTGTGTGTGTGTGTGTGTGTGTGTGTGTGTGTGTGTGTGTGTGTGTGTGTGTGTGTGTGTGTGTGTGTGTGTGTGTGTGTGTGTGTGTGTGTGTGTGTGTGTGTGTGTGTGTGTGTGTGTGTGTGTGTGTGTGTGTGTGTGTGTGTGTGTGTGTGTGCGCATGCGCGTGGGCCCTAGACACATATTGTACATGGCAGTACTAGGAGGACCATATGTTCAGGCCCCGTTTCTAGGGGCCAATGTGCCTTGTTTAATTTGAAACTTGTTAAATCTCAAACCATAATTTGTGTGTCTGTGTACGTACAGAAATGAGTATGTACATACGTACGTATTTACGTGTCTATGCATGCTTGTCTTCAGGTGGTGAGCAACAGAGAAACTCAAGAGACCCTGCTGTGTATGGCATGCGTGTTCGAGGTTTCCAACAATGAACATGGAGCACAGCACCACATCTACAGGCTTGTCAAGGAATAGCATGCACACACATACACACAAGGCTTTTGTTAGTTCAGTAATATAAAACATTCAATGTGTATGATGAAAAATCCCGTATACAAAATTCTACAAGTGTGTCTTAGAGCCAAAAAAATTACTTACTGGGGAGAAATAAAGCAATGGCTGCATTTTCACTGCTGCTTATTTACAGCAACAACTGTGGGATATTTATTTTTCTTTTCTTTTTTAATTTAATTAAACAGAGATACCATAATTTACTGCATAACTTTCCTCAACAAGAGCATAGCACTCTGAAACTGTTTGATACAGTGTAAATAAGTATTTCTCTAGCTATAACCAGTTGATGAAATCAGTTGCATGTGACGGTGACAATGCAGCCATAAAAAATAAACACATTGCACATCAAACTCCACGTGGGCTGGTTTTCCCAAAAGTATCTTAGCACTAATATTATCTGATTACACCTTTGCTTTAATGGAGGAAGTGTTTTTTCCCCGTGTGGTCCTTCTCTATCAGACACACGGCTCACTGGTTTCTTAATTCATTGTCTTTTTTTTCTGTTCTGATGATATGTTAGATTAAACAAACTTAAGATATTACTGTTGTGTGCTTTGGAGGAAACTCAACCCAGTTTTTGGCCGAAGAATGAGAAGGAGAAAAAAAAGATCACAGTATTTCCCCTGTGCTGCAAAAGTTTATCTGCAATGATCTTGAAAGACATTGAAGGTCAGACCCTGGATACTACCAATGAATATACATGGCAGTTGTTGATTTGGAGTGATTGTTGGTTGTTGGAGGAAGTAAACAACACTGTGTGTTATGGTGATTACCAATGGCGATAAATAACAATGAGAGCTACAATATAGAGCTGTTTTTGTACAGATAGTGATTGCATACTCATATTGTGTGGGCTGCACTCACACAAAAAGAGGTTTATCCAAAGACAACAAATGTAATTTTTACCTTTTGTAATGTTTTCTGTTAACTTTGTATCTTAAAAACTATAATGAGGATGAATATTGCTATTGATTGATATAGATAGTAGTGCATATATTCTCATACCAGGGACACTATCTAAAAACAATGTTAAGAAAAAAATATAATAAAGATTGTTTCAGGTACATTTGTAAGCAACAGATAAATCCTCATAATAAATCAATGAAAATACATCATATCATAGACATACTAATGGAAAGCACTGTGATGAATCTTTAAAATAATACACGTTACATCTGTAGTATACACGGTAAGGTCAAAATACAAAAATGTAATGCTTTCGGTTAAACTCGTGGCACGTAGTTCAAGTCAGAATTCCTTAAACTCGCACTAAACTGAATAACCCTACTAGGTCTTTGAAGAGAGATGTCATTCAACCTAGATCATCGGCCTGAATATATTCTTCAAATGATTCTACTTGTTCATTTGAACACCATTGTGTCTATACTGTAGCCTGAAATGCCATTTTATTGATGGCAGTGCCTTTAAACCATTATGAAAAATTGGGATGTGACTATGTCTATGTCTACGACTATGTTATTTCCCTGTTAGCTAGCAAACTTCAGAATCTATACAAACATTTTGTGCTTTAGATATAATGAAACCCAGACTCACTATTTATCTTGACATTAAAATGGTTTGCTTAATTAGTGATTAAGTACACATATCTGACTAAAAACACATGTCATTACCTGTGTCTTGCTTTTCAAAAGCCAAAAAATCTGTTGGTAAGGAATATCAGGTGTTGTTTGGTGGTAGGCCTACGCCATGCACTGTAGCATTAAGTGCCTTTGGTTGGTTATGTTCAAGCTTTCTAAGGTGATAACAAACCTTGAGATTACAAATTGAGATTTTTTTTTTTCTTAATATGAATGATGATGATGATTTCTCAGAGTCTGAGATGTTTGGGGAAATTCATTTAATAATTTGGTATTGTGTGTTCTATATTAAGGTTAACTACATTGAAGGGGTGATTATCCAAATCCTGTAATTCCTAGCTATTTTAAACCATTTCCTAATTGCAATTTATAGCCATTCGGGGACATGTCATCCTAATGTTTTCAAGAAAGTGTCTATGGAAAAGCCTTTAATTAAATCTGGGATCATATGGTATCAGATGGTCCAAAAACGAACATGCTTATTCAGTGTAATGCTGTAATGCTGGCTGATTTACATACACGGTTGAGGACAGGTGTGGTGAACTATTATGTGATGTACAGTACGTCTGTGTAAATCATCTGGTGCGTGACATCCTCACAATGACTGAAACCTGTGGCCTGTGTAGGAATGTCACCTGATACTGAGATATCCATGCAATGTATAGCTCTGTCTCCAAGACTTAACAAAAAATGATTAGAGTGTTTTATTGTTAATTTCCATAGAGATCCTACCCATTATACCCTAATCTGTTGGACAATATGCTCTTATTCATAAAGTAGTGTGTTCTCTCGTTCTCATCACACAAAACATCTACCGACATGAAGTAATGCACACACAATGTCTAAAGTTGTTGAAGGGGATTCCGTCATATGTTTCTGTGAGTTCGTCATGAATCCTCTAGGTTTCTGCGTTATCGTCTTGTACGTGCAAGTTGGGCGTAATGTGTGTCTTTTTTTCCTTCCCCAAAACAACACTTGGCACATTATATACAGTAAATGTTGTCTGTAATCAGTTCCAAAATGGCCTTGAATATTTTTGCTCTAGTGCATTCACAGAATATCTGTCAGTTCACAGGGGATTTTTGATAAGGTGCTTTGTATAAAGGTGACAAAATGTTTGGTACAGATGTTATGTATATCTTTGATATTCTAATGTTTATCCTATTTTATGAAGAGAATTTAGGAAAATACGAAACTTAGCTATGTGTGTCTGTTGGTACTGCACAGGGTCTGATCTTTTGCTTTGTAAGTTTTTCCCCTCATGGCTAAAAGTATGTTAGGTATTTTATAGCTTTGTAGAAACTTTGTACGCATATGCTATTCAGTTTAAATAAATGTTCTGTTCTAACTTGTCCTGTTCATGTCTTTGTCCACAGTCATCCATGTGAGTGAAAACTGTTATGTTTCATATTATTGTATGCAATTACTGATTACTATGAACCTGTTAAAGCATTTTCAGAAATGTTCTGTGGCATTGTTGCAGCATTGTTGTATTATACATTATGAACACCAGAGGGCAACATAGTCTTAAGAACTGAATCCAAAGCTCTCATGACCTCCAGCAACACAGCAGTCATGTCAACTTTACTCATTTTTGCCCAGTTTCCTGAAGCTTTAATTACGCTGACTTCATCTGACAGATTCACTTAATTCTAGCCTAGATACAGTACTAGTAGAGGCTAGACAAGGGACATCGCCTCAATGCCCTGCCAGATGTATTATAATGCCAGAAGCACTAAGCCCTAGACAACTAGTAATAAGCCCAAAGGCCAGACAGATTTGATGACCTCAGATGAAATAAGACAAAAAAAGAAATCTATTTTCTGCTGCAGCTCAACCCAGAGATGCCAGTCTAACTGACAATTTCTTTATATTTTGTGTGTATGCATGTTTGTAGAATATATGTGTGTGTGCATATGCGTGCATGTCCATAATTTGGATATGCATGTGTTTAATGTGTGTGCCTGTTCTTAGAATGTAGTGTGTAAATTGTGCATAAAATGTGCACTTATGTACTCTGTGTGTGTGTGTGTGTGTGTGTGTGTGTGTGTGTGTGTGTGTGTGTGTGTGTGTGTGTGTGTGTGTGTGTGTGTGTGTGTGTGTGTGTGTGTGTGTGTGTGTGTGTGTGTGTGTGTGTGTGTGTGTGTGTGTTATGATAGCCCTGCTCTCTTATCAACAAACTTGACCTGATGACATTGACCAAAGGTTAGATGAGGCTAAACACAAAGTGAAATGTTGTGGGTGCCATGGATCAGGCCTAAATGTAAAGTAATAAAATAAACGCACAAAGAGAACTACAATGCCTTTGCTCTCTAGCCTGATTATCAGACTGAAGCTGCGTGGAGCTTCAGTTTGCACCCCCGCGCTTATCGCATACACACATCAACTATACATAATACTCTATTTAATGTGTGACAGGGTTGAAAGGGCTGATTATGACACTAGACCACTGAGAAACCGCCATTGCAGTATAATGGTCCAGTGATGTGAGGATTTTCTTATGGTGATGGTCAGTTCAGCTAAGCTTTATTATCCCCAAACATTCAGCACAGTGGGGATTAGATTTATGAGTAGCAACGTATTGGTGTACACAGGGTAACATCCCTGAGTGAGAGTTTTGAGCTGTGCACAGTATCTTGGTTTTGGTATCCTAAACATTCTGACTTTATACTTCCATAGGCATCCTTATTTGACTGACTCTTAGTTTGTCCATAACCTTGACTGTAGACATGAATAAAATCGACAGTGGGTAGCCTACTATACAACATAAAGATGGGAGTTTGGCATATGATTAGAAATAAAATAAATAGGTCTGAATTAAAGATCTTAGTACAAACCTGTTAGGTACAAATACCTCTTTTTATGGGTCTTTGTGCATACAACTCATTTACTGGATGATACAAGGCGTTGAAAAATAGGCTGAGGCTGAGGGATGCTGCCACATATGCTACAATGCATGTACTAACAGCAAGAAACTTCCTCTATAGAATCTCTATAAAGTCAACCACCATCACCCCCAATCTGTCCTGCCTAGCTATTGGTCTCTCTGGGTAAAACATATGTTAAAGTTACTGGGTGTTTTGGGTTAGGGTTAGTAATTAGTTTGAGCAATTTTCAGTGGTGGAAAGTAACTAAGTACATTTACTTAAGAACTGTACTTAAGTACAATATTGAGGTATTTGTACTTTACTTGAGTATTTCCAATGTTCAATCATTTTACTTCTACTCCACTTTAGGTTAGGGCTAGGGTTTCATCTTTCAATATATCTCGTTTTCTATTATAAAAGTTAAAATGTTGTTAAAAATTCACTCATTAAATTTCCTATAATGAAGGCAATAGATAATGTTATCTAGCTATAATAGAATAATTAAGAATAATAATTAGAACACACTTCCAAGAAAACATTATAAAAAAAATACTTGTTTTCGTAAAAATGTTAATATTATTAAAAATAGTGACACTAGTGGTGTTAGATACCATAGAAGGTAAAAAGTCATTTATTTTTCATAAACTCAAACTTTATTTTACTCTGATAGCAAATGCTAATTGAGGACAAATCTCTCTCACTCTCAAACATGATGTAAACATTGAATGTTGACAATTTGGGGGGAATTGAGCCACACTTCTCTGCCAGGTCATTTCGGACCCTAACACCACAAGTGACCACTTTTTTTTTTATAGAAACCATCAGAATGAATTAAAATGATGATAGATAATTTTGATGCGTTAAAATGGCTATTTCTGAGGATATCATGAAGCCTCGTTCCAATAAATAAATGTAAAGGGTACTTTCTACCTATTTAAACTTGAAAATGGGTAAAAAATGACCCTAACACAATGGAAGGGTTAAGTAAAAAATTTGAGTACTTTTCTCACCACTGACTGTGAGTAATTTTAAAGTTTGAGAGAGAAAGTGAGAGAGAGAGAGACCAAACATTTTGCTGAGAGAGAGAGAGAGAGAGAGAGAGAGAGAGAGAGAGAGAGAGAGAGAGAAGAGAGAGAGAGAGAGAGAGAGAGAGAGAGAGAGAGAGAGAGAGAGAGAGAGAGAGAGAGAGAGAGAGAGAGAGAGACAGACAGACAGACAGACAGACAGACAGACAGACAGACAGACAGACAGACAGACAGACAGACAGACAGACAGAGAGAGAGAGAGAGAGAGAGAGAGAGAGAGAGAGAGAGAGAGAGAGAGAGAGAGAGAGAGAGAGAGAGAGAGAGAGAGAGAGAGAGAGAGAGAGAGAGAGAGGCGTAGGGAGGCGTGTCCCGTCCCGTGGTTTAGGGAAGCACCTTGTAGTTAGTCATCCCACACAGAGTAGTGAGCGCCTACCGAGGGGGAAGGTCGCCCTCCTCTCTCCTCTCTACACGCACTGGGCAGACTGGGCAGGGGAAACTGGGAAAGGACATTTATTCTACGGGGGAAAGAAGAAGCATGATTGAGGTCCCGGAGAGAATAAATGGTGTGTTTAGACACCTAACAACTGCTGGGAATAACACTGGATGGATACATGTTTTGTAGCGATATATTTGACATCCCCTCTGACGAGAACACGGATTAGACTGCGCTACGTTACGCAGACAGAATACGTTTTTGGTTGGGCTTCTAAACTATGTGGAGACTAGTGATACGTCCTGAAAGCTACTTCCATTTCAACTAAGATTTAAAGACTTTTTCATACTTTCCCATTCCTTATGTGCCCTGGCTGCAATCTACAAAACGAGAGGATTATTTGATTAAAACAGGCTTTTAATCGAGGATGGAGTTGGAGGAGGGTAAGATCTCGGTGTGGGTCTGCCGGGAGGAGAAGCTGGTCTCCGGCCTGTCCAAGCGGACCACCTGCGCCGACGTGATCAAAGTCCTGCTGGAGGACCAGAACCTGCAGCAGGGCGCCTCGGCGGCCATGCTGTCCGGCTGCCCCACGTCCTACTGCGTGGTGGAGAAGTGGAGAGGCTTCGAGAGGACCCTGCCCAACAAGACCAAGATCCTGCGCCTGTGGAGCGCGTGGGGCGACGAGCAGGAGAACGTGCGCTTCGTGCTGGTGAAGACCGACGCGTCGCTGCCCAACAACGGGCCGCGGAGCGCCGAGGCCCGGGTGGTCCAGAGCAAGGACAGCGGCCTGAGCCCCGGGGGGGCCAAGGGGTCCGCCAGAGCCTCGGGATGGAGCGGCCCCCAGCAGGTCAACCTCTCCCAGGAGAAGCAGAAGCGCGTCGTCAGGAAGGCCTTCAGGAAACTGGACAAGATGAACAGAAAGAGAGAGGAGGCCGTGGTCTCCAAAGACAGCAAGTTCTCCGTGGAGAAGATGGAGACCCTGGTGCACCTGGTGATCTCCCAGGATCACACCATCCGCCAGCAGATCCAGCGGATCAAGGAGCTCGACAGGGAGATCGAGAGGTGAGCACTTTCACTTCTCATGCTTTTGGCACTGACTAAATGAACTGGACACTTTTTTGATTGGCATTGCACTGATAATTATTATTATTTGTGGGTTTTTTTTACGAGATACTGTGAGACGCTTATAAAGCAGTAAGCACTGACTGTAATGGACACTTTATCTGTTTTGTTTTGTTTTGTTTTACCTCCGTTTACCTTTGCTCTGTATTGTTGATTGATTGATTAATACTTTATTAGCAGTTTGCAAAACAAGCACAGGAAAGTACAGTTCAATACAAGGTCTGTTAAGAGGATTTTAAACCCAAGAAAGCCTATGACTTGTTTCCATTGGGGTCCTTTGTACTCAATTCATTGAAACATTAATGACAAATATACAACAGAAATATCATATAAACAGTCAAGAAATCAAAAAGAAAAATATGCAGGCTACAGTAGTGGGGGGGGGGCTTCTTGTTTTTTCCCCTTCTGCCTTGTATTGCTGTATACAACAGTACTTTTTATTTTTCTTACTCCTGACCTGTAACTCTGTAACCTTAACTGCTGTGCCTCTGGGCGACTGATTTCCCCCCCCCCCCCCCCAAGATAATAAATGTATCTATCTATCTATCTATCTATCTATCTATCTAGGTGTGAGGCGAAGGTGCACTTTGACAGAATCAAGAGGCATGGCATCAACTACGTGCAGGACACGTACATGGTGGACTCTTCCTCCACCGCGGAGAGTCAAGCCTCCTCTTCATCATCGGACTGTAAGCGCAAGGCGGAGCGGCAGGACGGTCAGTGCACATCGGGCGAGGAGGCTGTCGGCCAGTTCGAGGAGTACGCACGCAGGTGCGAGGAGGTGGTGCGCCTGCAGGAGGAGTTAACGGAGCGCGAGGCGCTGGTGGAGAGCATCACCGGGGAGATCCAGGAGGAGCTCAACCAGCGGTGGATGAAGCGGCGGCGCGAGGACCTCCTGTCGTCGGGGGGGAAAGACACGGACAGCTTGGCCGAGTCTGTGGACCTTCCGTCCACAGACTCGGCCAGGTCTCACAGTCACAGCGCGTCGTGCTGTGCAGAGGCTCCAGACGTGGACGAGGGTCCGTCGGAAAACGAGCTGACCCTGGACGAGGAGAGGATCAGAACTCAGCTGGACACCAGTTTGTACATCGGTCTGCGGTTGAACACAGATCTGGAGGCGATCAGGGGGGACTTGGACCTGAGTCTGGCACTCTGGGAGGCGAAGGAAACAGAACTGTTGGATTTACTGGCGAAAGTCGAGACGATGGAGATAGAACAGGTGAACAGTAGTACACTACTACCTGCCGAAGTGAAGGGAGGAGCCCCCGGTTTGGTGGTGGCTGCTGAGGCTGAGTCGGGTTCTATGGAGAAGAGCAGCGGCTGCTGGGTGGAGCAGGCCAGAGGTCTGTCAAAGACCTGCAACACTAACGATGAGGACTCGGACACAGGCCTGAGCTCTATGCACAGCCAAGACTCTGACAACCCACCTGTTTGCGAGTCATTGGTATAATAATGCAGCTGACAATAACTGGGAATATAACAGACATTTATGCAAAGCAAATAGCCACAAACTCAGGGGCAGTGAAATCAAGGTTGGCAAAATAGGCTGAGCATGGACACTATGCAATAAACTCATAAAAGTAGCCTAATCAACGCACAGAAAGTATGAGGAATAGTCTTGGGGAAGTCACTCATGATGATACAACATACATGGAGACCTATGTAAACCTAACATTAAGGCATAGGCTACTTGAAGAAAATGTTAAGAAATAATTTAGTTTGAAATGCAACTGTAAGAGCAATAAAGAGAAGGTAGTAAAGAGAAGCCTTTAATTCACTAGCTTTCTAAAATGTCACTGTCATCCTTCAGTAATCTGCTAACAATCCCTACATCGCAAGTCAGTTAGCACAGATATAGCCTATGATAGTCTACTATGACTATTATATAGACCACAAAGCCAGAATTTATTAGCCATTTGATTGGTTCACCCAGTCTGGTGAGACTTGTGATTCTGTTATTGAAAGATCAAGGCATTCATTAGCCTAAGTTACCATCTAACATTCAGTATTCTATATTTTGTGTGAGTCGATCATTTTGGTTGTTGAGTTGTTTTCAGAATAATGAAAACTCAATACATAGAATAAACTGGAATAGAGCAACTGACTCCAATCTCGCATGATAAGCAGGATTGATAGAACACTTAATATTTCATCATTATAAATGCTGCATCTCTGTCTCAAACATAAAGGGACCCTATTTATTGCATCTAGAAATCGACAGACATCAAAGCACTGTATTTCATCCCATCCAACTTTGTCAAGTGTCAATCACAGGCTTGTCATTTGCAGGTACCAAAACCTGATTTTGAGCTAGAGAGGTACAGATCTGATCTTTACGATTGGATCAGGAGGAGAAAATAAATCAATTTCCATATAGCTTCCTGTGTGGAATGAAATAAACTCATGGGATCTGTGCCTGTGTCATGAAGGGTTAAAATTAGCTTGTTTTGCACTCTTTTAAATTCAGCCATGGAGTTGCTGCAGGTCTCTGTGAAGATATCCTGTGTTTCCTTCAATTGCATCTTCAGACTCAACTTTGCCCCCCCCCCCCCCCTTTGTTTAACCAATAGCGCATTGAAGTAATGGATTATATTACTTATATTATTTTATATTTATATCAGAGTCAAGGTTAATAAATTACATGTGAAAAGAAAAGAAAAAAGGTTTATGGATAGAAGTGTACCAATAAGTTAGATAACATAGTTCATATGGATACATCCCAATAATGTATTATTACAACATTTTACATATTTCTAAATTAATAACTGAACATCTCAACCACACTTGCATAACATAACTAGATCCAAAGATCTGATTGTGCCTTCAAAGTGTTGTAACATTTTTCCTTTCCATGTTTTTGACCTCTGACCAGTTGAGGATTTGAACGTTTCATATGTCTAACAGTGTTGAAGAAGTCAGTTAAAGTTTGTAGAAATACAATCCTGCGCTTAACTGAAGAGCACTTATTGTATATTTGCTCAATCAAGAAGTTGCAGGCAGATAACTTGTAGGTTTGAGGCTGTAAACGATGCTAACTCATATGCTTGATTTACACTCTGTCCTTATGACAGAGTCATCCAACAAAGTATAAATCAGGCAGCTTTAGAATGAGCAAATTAGTCTGTCAGCATGAACACCTGTAACAAGTTTTAAGATGCTCTTGGGAAACCCAGCCTAAAATGAATCCCCTTGTCTTCCAGCTGTAAAACGTGCAACATTGAGGGTAAACAATATTAAGCTAACAATTGTTCAGTTTGCACTTCCAGTTAACATGCAAGTTAAATGGGAAGTGGGTTCCTGGATGGAATTACATAGACACACACAGAAAGGCATTTTCTAATTCATCCAAGAACAGGAAAAACCCGCTGGCGAGGTGACCACTTGTACTCCATTGGCAGATTACCATCAGAAGAAAATAATTAACATAATCTGTGAACTAAATCTGAACACCTATTTTGTAATTTAATCGTCTTGAAAACCATATGAACTTTTACAATATCACCAGAGAGTTAGTTGGGCCCCTGCAAGTACCATGATATCCTGTGTAGCCTATTTGTATACTGCCAAGTAATACAAGCTTATTAAACATCCTGCAAAATAAAATAATAAGTGATAACTCAATTCTTAGAGTCCTAATACTCTCAGATTTAAGTTAACGGCGCAAAATTATGGTGTATGAAGAAGTACAGTACTAGGGACAGGTCTTTCTAGATAGATGGCTGTGAATGATCATAGCTCAGCTTTCCTAACTCAGTGAGGCCTGATATACTGTATGAGGGCTACCAAGTGACATCTTGCAGAGTCCACAGCACAATGGCAGCATATGTACACCACTCAGCGTATTATTAAATATGACAGTTATTGTTGAAATAAACGGTAAAACTTATTTGGTTTGTAGTGTGGTTTCATTTGAATATTTATGTTTGAATATATCTTTGTCTACAACTGGCCGCCTCACCTAAAAAGGTTTTTCTGCAAGAGCAAAAAAACTGGTTTGGGTCTTCAAGTTCGATTACTTAAGAAACATAATTGACATACCTATGGGTTGCAGCACTTCATAGTAGGTGTGCAGTTCCTTGTCATGTAAAAGTGTGGGTTGTTTGTGAATTTGTTTGTAAGGTTTGTGTGTGTTTATTGCCTCTGACAACATACTTGTCATGTACAGTATGGTTGAGCTTAATTGCAGTCTCCTGCTTGCCCCATGCAACGCTTGCATTAATTATGACAGGGTGAAATGCATACCCAAAAGCTCAAGCAATTGCTTTACATGTAACACCAATACCTGCACAAGTAGTAGACTCTCATTTACTAATGCACGCATTTGCACAGATGCACACCGTTACCTATACTTCACTGAAAGCATAGTTTTTACTGGTCTAAAAACACATTTTATATCAACGTTTTCAACACAAGTAGGTTTTGAATGAACATGTACTTGTCAGGTCATCCACAGCATAATATTTGCATTCATAGTCTTGTTAAGTAGCTATGGGCAGTTAAAAAGTACTTCTGTCAGCAAAATGCATCCTGTGATTCTTTTTTTTTATTTGTAACCTTTTATTTTAGCTACTCTCAGGTAATTCTCATAACAGACTGCATGGCTGATAAAGCAACACTGCAGCCAAAGTGGCATATTAACCATTGGGATTCCATACATATCTCCACTGGAGGATTATAATTAGCAAAGCTTGACTAGAATCAAGCGTCAATATTCCATGTTGTCTTTGGTGATCCATTCAAACCCTGCCCTTCTCTGCTCCATTTAATGGAGTAGTAGTATAGCTGTATCTGCGGAGCCAGTATATACAGTACAGTAGTCTACATCTTCAGTGTAACCATCCATTGAGAAAAGTACTGTTATGTGTAGTGAGTAAAAAAAAGTTCCAAAATGCAGCTATTGTTTACCCAGCAGACACAGTATACTGTATCTGAGACTAGACTTTCATTGTAACATATGCCTGTATTCTTGCATACTGCTAATTTATTCCTATACATTTGTAGCTACATTTAAACAAATTAATAATTGTATTATTATTATTAGTTGCATTTGTTTTAAAGTGTAGACATTAAAGTTTGTGATTACCTGCAGGAAATCTTCCATATTGCCACAGAGTTTTTGTATTTGATTCTCTGAAGTGCTTCATCAAAACAACAAAGCCCTGTGTTAAGTTTTAGGTCATAAGACATTTATCTTGTCCCAGAAAGAGGTTGACTATCGTCCAAGTGACTTCTATCTCATGTAAATGTGTCAGTCTAGATGCCTGCAGTAATTTGATACAAGCTATTTATCACTGTACCGAATGGTTGTTCAATTAATCAAGATACTCTTTAAGTGATTGTTTTATTAATCAGTTTGCTTATCCGCTGGCTCACCAATTCATTGCTTGAGCTCAGACCTAGCTGCTGCTTGTTTATTACATGTTGCAGGTGATGCCTACTTTCTCCTTCATCTTTGAAGGTAAATCTGGCTCCGTTATTTGGCCAGCTGTCCCCTCAATCCCTGCAGCCTCCCTTTGATTAATGAATCAATTAATTCAGTAAACATCTTCTCTTCCAGATTCTCCTCCTAACCCCTCTGCTCTTTTCTTCTCATCACGCTTCTCAGTTGACAGCTGTGATCTTACCCTAGAATGTATCGCAATGAACAAGTCTTGAAGTGATTTTGTTCAATATGATCTGAGAGTAATATAAAAGCTGTAGACAGAGAATGCTCTCTCCTGCCAACAGCCACAGTTTGAAGTTAAGTGTGGTGCTGTCCATGTGATTATGGTTTGCTTTGTATTTATATGAACATTATAAAAATGGAAGAGAGAAAAACTACCCAAATCCGATATGAAAATCTGACCGCTAAGAATATTCGACCCAAAAGAGGAATAGTTTGGAACACCCTGGAATGACAATGCAGGATGGATGCAGATAGCCTGTTCTATGAGCACTCACTGTGGACATACCGACTTCTCAACAAAAAAGATACAGAAGCTAACGTATTCTTAGTTGGTTACAGACCACACAGGTAGAGAGAGGTCTGGTGCCATATTTGGCAGTGTGAAGTGAAGCCATTCATTTTACAGTGTTTATGTAACCAGACATAGAATGCTACTTCTACACTGGCAATATATCCTTTGTGTGCGTATGAAAGAGAGCTATTAGTCAGGTTATGCAACACAAGTTTATTGCATACATACGTATGTATACTATGTATACTCTGTGTGTGTGTGTGTGTGTGTGTGTGTGTGTGTGTGTGTGTGTGTGTGTGTGTGTGTGTGTGTGTGTGTGCGCGTGTGTGTGTGCGCGCGTGTGTGTGCGCTCGTACGCTTGTGCACACACAGGCACAGTGTCACAGTTGGGATCTGTCGTGAGTTTACATGACCAGAGATGGAAATGCAGTTTGCATGGGATGTGTGTTTGCATGTGTATAAGCATTAACATGCCATCAATGTGCAGCTCATATGAATTTATGTGTGTGAGTGCGTTAATGTGTACTGAGCCAGTATGCAAGTCTGTGTGTGCTTGCAGAGGTGAGCATTGTGTTTTGCATGCATGCATCTTGTATAGCATACTTTTGTCATGTAGGGTTTAGCTTATGACTAAATCAGTCCTGTAACCACACCATCTTGTCCTGTCACACATAAATCCACCATTATATTTTTGTAAAAAATAGCCTATGTAAAGATTTTTTCACAACTATATGAGTGCCTGGTGGTTATTTTGTGCTTACCATCCACATGTAGTATATCATCGAAAAGTTTATTATATTTCTTATAGGAATTATAAAAACACATTAGATACAATCAGGGACATGTGATGAATAAGAATATTATATTTGTATCAAAGAAGTTAATTAGGAAACCAGTTTAAGTTATAGACATTTGTCTGTGACAGGGCCTGACATTCAAGGGGTGAAATGTGTATAAATGTATTTTATTCAAATATTTAAAAAACATGCTGAGATGACATGTCATATGTTTCTCATAGTTCAACATGTCCTCCATATGACAGAATTTCCAGGATATTTCTTGGGGCTTTTTATGCCTTTATTTAGAGAGGGATAGTGAAAGTAGGAAATGGGGAGAGGGATGGGGGTGACACGCAGCAAAGGTCGTCGCGAACGGGAGTCGAACCCGCGACACGCTGTCAGGCTGGCATTGCAGCCTAGAGTGCCTGGACCGTCACGCTACTGCCCAGGCCATTAATAGGATAATTCTTTCTGGAAGATCTTTAGAGGTGGAAATTTACGTTTCTGGTAGAATGTCCCCTTAGTCTGAAGTTTGAACTCCCAAACTCTGCTATGAGAGGCTATGAGTTTGCAACTCTACAGACAAATAAATAAATCAGTTCACCTTGGTAGAGAGGAGATAGCAAATAGGAACAGCTGTTATGCTTTGTGTATATCTGTCTGTCTACAAGTGTGTGCATGCACGCATGTGTGTGTGGTATTAATCCCTGTACAGAGCCAATAGACAGACTGTGTGTGTGTGTGTGTGTGTGTGTGTGTGAGAGATACCAAGAGAGACGGTCACCTGACGGTCACATGGGCATCTGTGTGACATCCAGACCACAGCTGGTGGTGGCTCTGAATCAAATTCTTACTGACAATATTTTAAATGCAATATCATTGGTACATAATCTGACTAAATGGCTCAAAGTATGTGATATAGCCTTGTGGCTCCACCATTTTGTAGTGTTTTCATATGACGAGATTCATTACAAAACAGATATTATTTAGTTAAGAAACGTGACCCAGGTTACAAAATTATCAACAGAACAAAATAAAATAAAAATGGATTATGGTCCATTTTCTAGGACAGTCGGTTCAGTTCGGTTCACAAAATAGTTTGACTACTCTCTAGATTTGAGTTATTGAATTAATAACGTAATGTAATTACCTGACAGAAAGTTATACACATGAAGGTCTTGACAATCATGCTATGTCTCTATTTTATTTGTTGCCTAGATTTAGGAAAATCTAACAAGAAGTAAAAACAGAGACGTGTGCGTGCATGCGTGCGTGCGTGTTGGCAACAGAGATGGACACCTGCCAGTCACACAGCAGGGGACAGATGTATCATTTTAAATATCTAATGAGCACTCCAATCCTGTTTGAAAGAAAAAAATACCATTACTAATATTGACATGAAAAAAAAATCATAATTTTAATAGCAGCATTCTGTTCATTTGGGGTGGTACATTATGTGTTCCATGGGTGTGTGTGTGTGTGTGTGTGTGTGTGTGTGTGTGTGTGTGTGTGTGTGTGTGTGTGTGTGTGTGTGTGTGTGTGTGTGTGTGTGTGTGTGTGTGTGTGTGTGTGTGTGTGTGTGTGTGTGTGTGTGTGTGTGTGTGTGTGTGTGTGTGTGTGCGCGCGTGTGTGTGAAAGCGTTTTTCCATCAGGTCCTGAGATAAGGGTGAAACCCACACCTCACCTTGCTGCTTTGTCCT
This sequence comes from Gymnoscopelus microlampas, assembly GCF_963454915.1. NCBI lineage: Eukaryota > Metazoa > Chordata > Actinopteri > Myctophiformes > Myctophidae > Gymnoscopelus > Gymnoscopelus microlampas. The sequence continues at coordinate 25,187,336 of NC_139943.1, forward strand.
TAAGTGACCTTACTCAGCTGAAGATTGGACAGATAATTCTTACCCTGACAATACACCACCAGTGTAACCTGCAACCATATATACATAAATATACAGTATATACACCATGCATTTTTATTTATGTAACAACTGACTATGATTTATATATGGGTAATTTATACTTCTTTGTGTCCATATGGTTTAGTTAAATTTACAAGGGGCAAAGCTAGAGAATAAACAAACAAGTTACTTGCATACTTTTGAGGACCTATAGTCAAACATTTCTGGTTTTATACAATATTGATAGTATATTTGGAGGAATGATGGCAAAAATGTCAATTGGTGTAACCAAAAAACTTTAACCAAATAATTCATCTAATTAAAGAAGTTGAAGGTGTCAGTATCATGTCAATATCGTGGTCAGTATCCTGGTCAGTATCATGGTGCTTCCTATGGTGCCTCCCTGTCACCTATGGTGCTTGATGTTGCTTCCCTGTCTTCTATGGAGCACCAAAGTCTGACGTAACTTACACATCCTAGGTTTATCTATCTGGTTCGCAGTTTTCAACCCCCATTCTGAATCCCCATAGATGTATTTAATATCAAATAAGAACAAATAAGAACACCACCTTAGCACCACCCACCTGTCCTCGTCCCTCCTCCTCCTCATGCCCACACAAAACCATGGCACCACCTCTTTAAGCTGTTTAGATTTTTTAGATCCCATTCCAAGTGTATGACTACCTTACGAAGTTTGTGGGCCTTGTCTAGGCAACCCGGCCTGGCGGAGACCTGTGCTCCGAGGAGCACACTTTTCTAGTTCTAGTTTATTTTGTTGAGTGTTGGAGACTTTACATGACCCTCTATATGCAGTAGGTCTGGATTTTTGTGACTATACAATATATATAATGCTAAGGAGCCCATATCAAAACCCTTCTGAGTTTTGTAGCCTTTAATGCTAAGTTGTCTTTTCACAACCTAAATATGGAAACCCTGTCTATGAATGTCAGTAGACAAATCCAGGCCATCCATGTAGTATGGGTATACACACCCACTCAGCCAATTGTGAATTATTAATCAGAAACAGCTTGTAAGGCCTGGGCTGTGTTTCGTCATGTCAAACTGCATTAAGATATTTACTGATGAGTTTCCAAAGGGATGGGGATTTTTACTTAAGAAGAAACATCATGACAGCCATCAAGAGCAAACTGAAGTGCATTAGCATGCATATCGCTTGAGATATTTAGTTTGAAAGAGTGAGACAGACATGCAGAGAGTGCATCATGCAACAGCATACCACCATTAAATGAGATTCAAGCTTCAAGAGGTTTATCTTTCACTCACTCATATAAGTAGGTATGTATGAGTAGACTGTCCTAATAATAGCCTATATAAAGACAAAAGAAGATATAATAAAGCTAGGTATTTACAAGTACAAATAAATAAAAAATACGTACAACTTTAGCAACATTACAGAATAAAATGAATAAATTAGCAACTGGTACATAAAGAAAAGTAAATACAGTAGTAAAATGATCGACAGTGTACATAATGTACATAGTACAAAGTAGAATATGTAAAGAATGAAAGCTGTTGTTCTTTTTATTTTATCATAAGAGTTTTCTCACAACATTTGTTTTATTAGCTGGTATAAATTGATCAAAAGTTTAATAAAGCTATGCCAGCTCACTTCATCATGCAACATTTTGCTATTGCAACATTATAGACACTTGGTTTAAGAATCTCTTCCCTGGCACTTTGGAGCCCATGACCTTGGGAGAACATGGAATTAGTTTTCAATGATGCTGAGCCACTCAGTTAAACTACATTTAAGCCAATTCACATGATTGTAAATCAATTGTAATCTCACTATATCTAAAGCCAAATTACACATCACAATCAATCACTCTTTTGTGTTAGCAAATCCACAGACAATACAATAGATAATCTGTGTCTGTTGCCAGAATAACACAATTGTGTCATAAAAGTGTTGGCGCTGTTGTCATATCTGTGTACATTGGCACACGTTCACAAACAAGCACTGTCACTCTCTCACACACACACACACACACACACACACACACACACACACACACACACACACACACACACACACACACACACACACACACACACACACACACACACACACACACACACACACACACACACACACAGGGATTTTAATTCCATTCAAATGTAGACACATGCTGACATTTCATTTGAATGGCATTCAAATGAAGACTCAGTGTCAAAGGCAAATCTGTGGAATGACAGGAGTGTAAGAGAGTACGTCAGCAGGATAAATGGGAGGTGTGAGACACGATTTATAGATAGGGAGGGACAGAGATACTGTAGGCCTTGGCGTTTATAAACTTGATGAGCCTGTTTGGCTCTCTTCTCCTCCATTTTATTCTGTCACTACTCTTCTCTTTCAATCATTCCGCTCTGTTCATCAGCCAGCCAATTAAGGTGAATGCATCCGGAGTGGGAGGAGCACAATCAATATTTGATGACCCCAACAGACAATGGTAGAGACACACACACTAAACTAAAACAAAAGCAAAAGGAAACAAATACAGGTCATCTCAGAAACTGTCAAAGTTGTCATAGATTTCTCCTTAATCTGATGGCTAAATGAATTATTGTCTTTAGTAGCCTGTTTATTAATTTCCACTGAATAGAACACAAGGGCACCGATGGTTACAGATGCAAGATCAACTAGAAACAAATTTCCTAAGAAAATGTAAGTGTGCCTGCAGCTGGCTGGAGATTCACTACAAAGTACCACCAATCGACTCCAAATGGCCTGAATGGTGCACATAACAGGTTTTTGGGTGGTCCATTTTGGTGGAATATGAAAAAAGCAGCAAAAAAAGAATTGAAAAATCCATGAAAATTAAACCGAAACTTAAAAAAGGAAAATTAAAAAAACGAAAAATTTAAGGAAAGAATGAGCATCTAAAACAATGTTTGAAAAAAATCGAATATTTAACAATTACTCAAATGGTTTTGAGTGCTTGTTTCACCCACTTCTGGTGGTCTGAGGCAAAAACTGACCATTATATATTTGTTTGCAGACCCCCATTTAGGGGGGGTAGGCGAAGTTTCGGAGCATTTTGAGCAATTTTCAAAACCGGAAGTGAATAAATCCACTTTTGGGTATTATGCATTTGTTGGCAGACCCCCACTTAGGGGGGGGGGGGTGCGCAAAGTTTCGGAGCATTTTGGGCACTTTTTAAAACACTTCCGGGTTGCACCATTGAGCTCCATACCCCTCAGAGAGTGTTTGGGTGTAAAAAAAAAAAAAAAAATTCTGAAAAATAAAAAGTTGGGAAAAAAAGATTGGAAAAAAAAAAAGTAAAAAAAAAGGTCCACCCAAAACAAATGTCCACCCACCAATCTGCACTCTTAACCGGATCTGTAACCGTTAACATGGGTTTGAATGGGGGACTATAAGGGGGCGTGGCTACGTGGTTGGGGGTCCCCGGACCCCTCTTTGATAACCAGTTGGACAGGGCCGATGAGAGAAGAGATCCGGGTCCATTTCAATATGAAAGGTTCATAACAAAGGCCACCTAGAAGAGGATGATGATTATGAAGGTTGTTTTTTTGACAGCCTTCATCAAAAGGGGCGGGGTTTCGTCGCTTTTTGCGAATAACGTCGGCGAAAAACTTCCGAGCACACGATTCCCGGCCAAGCCACACGTTTTGATGTATATATTGCGGCGGTAGTGTAAACCGTGCGGCAGTTACGGCGCGACAAACTTTTGTGGCGACAAATAAACTTGTATTATTAAATATGGCGGATCTCAATAAGTGTTTTGCCATTACATGGCAGGCACACTTAATAACATATAGAAATTCTCCATTGGATTGACCACTGAGTATTGTCATTCATGTATTGTCTACTGTAATTGTTGTGTGCTCTCGCTCGCTCGCGCACGCGCACGCGCACACACACACACACACACGCTTGCGTTTGTGAATCTGTGTGGAAATGTAGGGGTTTAAGGTCAGTGCATCATCTGTTTTTAAAAAAAAAGGACGAGATGAAAGACAACAAAAATCAAACATAATTGGAGAACTGGCATCCAACATCAGAACAGTTGGTGTGACGTTATGACCACTTGCTAGTAGATCACAGGGGAGGTGTCCTGATCTATTTCGGTGACTAGTTTTCCAGATAGGCTGGGCAGGGCCAGGTTGAGTGGAATCTTTGGAGGGCGGAAGTTTTCCCCCTCTCATGAGGCTACACATGCAGGGAATAAAAATGGAATTTTAAATGATAAATAAATAGAATTACCACAAACATAGTCAAAGTATATCATAGTTATATTGTATTATCAAATCAAAGTGCAAATAAACTACAACAAAAAAAACACAAATATTGACATGTAATAAATGCACAGTGAAATAAAATATTTAGGAAATCAAACAATTAAAGTTCATTATTGGTATTATGGCAAGGCCTTTCGATAAAAATAAGTTCAAGAAACGATTAATAGAAAAGAAAACATTGCCTGAGCTTCTTAGTCGGTTCGTTCCAGAGTCAAGGAGCCCTTGACAGCAAATACGGTCACCCTTTGTCTTTAGCCTCGACTCAGGAACAAACAGCATGTTCCTGCCTGAGGACCTCAGACAGGGAGCAGAAGTAAAATCTTAAAATAGTAATTTTCTCCTCAACTATGGTTACACAGTCACATTTACAGTGCATTGTCTCTGGCTTGAGAAGGGTCCAGCATTTATTTAGTCAATTTCCAAATGAATGATTGTGTATGTGTAAAGAGTAGTGTTTGAGCAGTGATTGAGGCTGAGGGCTGTCAGGTATGTAGCTTTGGTGATAGAGTTGTGTTCCACCCAGTGCAGAAACATAACCTCTGGTTTAAACATCTACCAGGAGTCAGAACACACTGCCTGGCGCTGCCTCGACCTCACGTTCCTCACTCATGTCAAAGGCAAACAGACCTGTGTGCGTCAGTATTTAAACAGTCAAGGACACAACGTTTACCACGCTTGTGTGACTACAGTAAGTGTGTGCGAGAGAAGCAGAGGAGAAAACGTTGATTTACAAACACTAATGCAAGAGATTACCTGTAGCTGTACCTGTAGGGTATAGATGCTGTTTGAACAAACTTTGAAGCATTCCCAGCAGCAACAAGAGCACTGACAGGTAGTTGCTGTGTGTGTGTGTGTGTGTGCGTGTGTGTGCGTGTGTGTGTGTGTGTGTGTGTGTGTGTGTGTGTGTGTGTAGAACAACTCTTGGCACTTAAACAAGTTCTCACAGGTGGGAGTCACAGCTTTTAGACCACATACGGAACCAGAGCCTGGCAACAAAGACTTATCAAGCACTAGGGCCCGGTAATGATACCTTAACTCAAATGCAAACACAGACGCACGATTCACTATTGTGTCACCTCACAAGAATCGCCACATACAATAGCCCAGTGAAGTTTTGAGATACATAAAAAAACCTAAAAACTAAACATTCATCAAAAATGGTACATAATTTCAATCTTTTGGCAAGAGTGAAGGGTTGCACTCTGTTTTTTGCCTCACAAGAGAACAACCGTTTCGGCTATCCAGCCTTCGTAGCAGAAATGTTTGTTGTCTTGTAAGGCATAATGGAGAAATTAAAAACGGACTCATCTTGTCACTCTGAGTGCGCCCTAGACTCTTCCCAAATGTTTAATGTTTTAATAGAACAATGCTCCAGAGGAGTCAGAACGCGGTGGTAACAAAAATGTTTATGTAACATAATTTCAATCTGCCTTTCATGAAGAGGAACACTGCAGGTTAATGTGACAAAGTGTTGAGCCTTCATGTAAATTATTGTACCTCTAATGATGTGATTTAGATGGGCTCACATCTTCTTGTCCTTTTGATTGTCTGTTCTCTCTGTCCCACTTTCTCCCTCTTTGTCCACAGTGGACTATCGATAAAAGCCCAATTGGTTTCATAAAATATCCTTTTCTTGAAATTGAACTCAAATACGGTATATGATCGGAAAGAGCACCGTAAAAGACACTGGAACCCATCACATGGTGATATATTAGGTTTCAGTGTTTGATGGATTGCCACACACTTAAAATACAGAAGGCAGCTCAAGTATTGTACTTAGAGCTTCCTTAACGTTGTAGATAAATAATAATTTTACAATAAGAAGTCAGTCAGAATTAAGTAAAAACAACAGTATGATAAAGTCATTGAATTATATGTAAGCCTACAGTACATGCAGTGGCTGCCGTTTGTATCCTCTTTTCAAAGAACACAATTCATTTATTATTGGAAAGTCATCTTACGGATATGAAAGGAACAACCACTAGCTTTTCCTGACCTTGCACATGGTTCCTATTTACTACCAATTCCGATAAACTCCTTAGACATTTGAGATGTCATGCAGAGCTAAATGAATACTGTGCTGTCAACACTGACTGTCGAGACACTGCCTCTTTCAAGAAATTGATGAAAACCGGTTGATTTCAACTATTATTGTATTGTGACTATCATGGTCTACAATTCCCTCTTATTGTTTGTATTTGGCTTACTGCCAGCATTCACTGCAACAAAGCAGAAGCATTTAACAATGCTATGTGTAGGAGTTTAGAATTGTTGCCAAAACACCTTCTCTTGCCAGCAAAAAAGGTGTGGACTGTGGAGTGAAGCCAAATTATTCCAATGGCTACAATAGTTTATTTTTGAGAAGAGGGAGTATTTATTTATTTTAGAGAAGAGTTACTATAGTAGTACTTTAATTTATTTGGAGAAAAACAGACTGCAGCCCCTTCAAGGTGTTTATTATAATTCATTTGACAACAATACGCTTAGAATTACCTATTTTTTTGGTCATCTGGAAAAACAACACAACTCATGCCATCAAAACAAGCCCACCCATTTACTATCTAACCTAGCAGGGTGAGGTACTCATAAAGGAGTGTCAGGGTGGGGTTGTGTACCATTTTACAGTCTTTCTGGGCAGTTACTTACTTACATAATGACACATAATAGTTCATCATGTAGACAGGGAACAAGTGAAAGACAGACTGTTGGGGAGGGCGGGAGGATTATCCCACTTGCAATAGTAGCATGGATTGGGACATGATGAAGGGAGATAACTTTGCTAGAATCGTATAGAAATAACTTGGATCGAATCTAAGCCTGCTGTAAAAACAACAACATGTATGGAGCCACAGCACTTTGTACTCTCAAACCAAACATGTACAGTATAGAGTGAATCAAATCTTTGCATTGGACTTGTTGAGCCTGAGGAAATCAAAACCTTTGTCATGCATTGTAATTTTATGAGACTGTATTCGATGGAGAGTGATACAAAATAATAGTGTATAGATAGAGCCGATGCGAGAGCCTGCAATAGAAGGTCATGGAGGTTCTATTTCCATTCCTTAACGGTTTAACCTGTTGATACACAAGGACTGTTATTACAAAAAAACAACATATGACCCTCTGGTCCATATGTGATGTTTCCAGGCAAAATGCATGTGTTTGTTCCACCCCAAACCCCAAATGTGTGGCATTACATTGTGTTTTTATTCAGAGTAATAACACACACACACACACACACACACACACACACACACACACACACACACACACACACACACACACACACACACACACACACACACACACACACACACACACAGTACTGAGATAGTGTATGAGAGGTGAGAGAGAAAGATGGCTCTTATGTTGGACAATAAGTTGACCAGGCCATTATCACCATCATAGACAACACATGAATGGAAGGAAACAGATGCCGCATTTCTCCATCCTGTCAGCCACTTCCCATTACCTCTGCAGCATGTATTTGCGATCGTGGGTTGTCTACACAGGGAAATCCTGAGTGCTAACTTAAGGACACTAGATGTCCGAACTAGAGGTTCGGACATCTAGTAGCCTGGCACGACATCTAGCCTTCAATATAAGCTATATATACTGTTATTAAAATTATTGTGGGCATGCACATGGCTACATATTTAATGACAAAGATGTATGACACGAAAATTACGGAAATATTAATACGACTCGGGTCGCTAAGTAATGGAGTATGGACATTACCGCAAGTGACTGCAAAGAGTAAGTGCAAAATGATTAACTTACTATTAGCCATTTAGGCTAACTCACGCATGCGCTGTGCGCGTTGGAGCGTTTCCGGTTAAAGATGTTTCGTAATGTTGTAGAAATGTTGCGCAATCATTTAGTGTGTCAAATATGGGCCAAAAAGCTAATACAAATGTATGCTGAACAATTGAAAGTAGACTATGCAATGGCTACAGGCATGATGGATATTTTGGCAAAAGGTTTTTGACGTGGTCTGCTAGAACGAAGCTCAACAAAGAATGCGGATTAACAGAAAGTGCGGATAAACAGGAAGTGTCGAACCACTAGGGGATTGTAATAATAGATGAACCCTAGCATCCCTATCTGGGACAAAATGGCAATCTACAGGCTTGTGACTGTGATGCACTGTGAGCTTGTAGATCAGCTATTTTCGGCGAAGATATTTAGTGTAGGGTAAATATCTTCGCCGAACTATAGCCCTGGGGGACTCCAGTCAATAAATGATATAGGGTTTAATTGGTTAAATAAACTTTTAGTTTTTTACGTGTATGAGAGACTGCCTTTCCCTTCCCCCACCCCCCAGTTTGTCAGCACAGCTATGTGTGTTTGTACGCAATGTTTGGTATGAAATAATGTATCTTCCCATTTCTGCTCTATAATGCCTATTACTACAGCTAAGAGAGCGTTTGTTAGTTCATGTGTGAATATTTAGATTTGGTTGCCGAAATGCTCTCATCTTTTCTGAAACTAGGTCACCCATGCGCCATGCTTTCACACAACAACAGCAGTATTTCTACATGGCTACCTTTTTACAAAACCACAATGATATTTACGGTTGTTGACCTTAGGCTACTAAAAATTACTATAAAACCCAGACTGACTCATCTGTTACAGACATGCGGAATGATGCGGTTTAATGGGCAGGCAACCATTTATGCATAACCTGAATAGCACCTTGGCATTAGGCAGTAAATTCAAAAATATATTTAAAAATACATATTTGTGAACACCACGCCATGAATGGGTCGAATACCCAATATAGAAGATGACAGCTTCCTGTTCGTGACTTTTACAAGGTGTAGTTTTAGTTACAGATCAGCATTCAAAGATTGTGGAAGAGTTGTCTGGCTTACGCGCAAACCAGACACCCCATCACAGTCAGTACTGGGAGGTCAGGTTCAGAGACGCAGCCCTGCCTGTTTCTTGTGGAATGAGGGAATGTGATTATAGATTAGCTAAACAGGGAGTATGTTGGGAAAGAAGAGACAATCATTAACCTCGAGTTGCACTTCTGTTCCTTTCTCTATCCATCCCTCTCTAATATCTTTTTTCTCTACACCATCTGTCCATTCTTTTTTTTTTTTTTTTACACCATCTGTCTCCTTTCTCTCAAATGTCTTACTATGACAACTATGTCTTGTTTTGCCTGGCCTTGCTGTCTTTCTCGCTCTCTCTCTGCGCATCTTATAGCATATGGTAGCTTACAGTATCATACAGATTAGTTTTTAACAAGAGTTGTCAAGTTCAGCTTTGCAATAACCAGAGGCAGTATGTAATACTGGAATTCAATGAACTTGTGTATGTGTACCAGAACTAATTAATTCTACAATGCCATGTATTATAAGTCATTATTACTTAATTTGATACACTGCGATATACAATATTGGGAGGATGTGGTCCTGTAAAAGAGACTCAACAGGTGAATTCAAGGATGAGTCTTTTTTTTAAGCCTTGGGATATTTGATGCATTCATTGTGTGAAAATGTTTGTATGGTGGTGGTCTACATGTTTTGTACACTCAGGGTACAGTGGAAATGATATGTTACGTGCGGCTTCACTTACTGAGCAACTGGGACATCCCAAACAACAATTTTCTTCATCCCATATGTGAAAAAAAGAAAAGTATAAGAAAGAAAGAGGGAAAAAAGCAGTGTATTTGTTTCAGTAGGGTATGTCCTCGTTAAAAATAATTAGTAAAAATATATAATGTATAATATTATAGGTAGGCTACACAGTAGGATTAAACATTTCTAAGAGAATATGAGAATTTAAAAGGGAAGTGAACATATAATTTAAACATTGGACCTTGTCACTTGTTTCTTTGTTTTGAATTGCATGTTCTGTATAGTGACATATGAATCTTCCCTTTGAGGATAAATGAATCTTATCTTAATGTTTGGTAATAAAAAAGCTACTTTCTAGTAAGTTTTCAATAAACCTTGTGGGAAACAAATTCCTTTTAACGTCATGTTATTAAACGTTTCATAATATAAAGTGACAAAATGGGCATTGCAACATTATGTAACAGTTTTAAGTTACTTTGAAGAATGCAAGGTCACGCTTCTCAAATGCTTAACATTGTGAGGGGATTTCAAAAGCTAATTTGTCAAGTAACATTAACACACTCACACTAACATCCCACTTGCACGGGTGCATGTACACACTCCACAGGTATGTGACCCTTATCTTATGTCCATGTCCACTTTCCTGGCCAGGTTTTGCGTTTTTTCTTTGATGCTGAACCACTGGGTCAAACCATTACAAGGTCAGAGGGGCCTGTCTGCACATTCCATTGCTTTTAATAGGTCACTACCTTAATAGATCACCGAGAAAGAAAGGGAGAAATAGAGAGAAAGCGGGAGAGAGAAAAGAAGTATAAAAGGGAAGATGGACGTGTATTAGGACAAAAAGTCAAATGAAACTTGGACAGAAAAAGAGGGATTCAAGAACAGATGGAGGGAGAAGGGATGTGCTAGAGGAAGGCTGTCCTGTCCCTGGCGAGAAACTGGCTGAAATCAGTCGGTGCCAGTAGTAATAAATCTTAGTACAAAACGGAGTAATCTATAATTGACTAATTAATGCTGTAGCTTTAGAGGGATAAGGGATCTTGGTAACGAGTAAGAGCAGGAAGAGAGACAAGTATACTGTATAATGACTACATCCTGAAGTCAGTTATGTTTCACTCTCACTCTCTTGTCTTCTGGCCAGCTGATTGTGCAACTCTCCCTCTTCCGTTTTCCTATGTTTTATATCACTCCTAAGGGATTTGTGTGTGCCATCATCACTAAGCCAAGTATCTGTGTCGAATCAAAACAGTTGCTTCAGCCCACCCCTCTTAACCACTTAAGTCTGACGCCATCATACAACAAAAATAGACAATCTATATAAGCTCACAGCTTGTGAGCCTGTAGATCTGCTTTTGTTTTGCTGTGCAACACCGGTGGCTTTTTGGAGAATTGTTACCTATAACAGCATGCCCAAAATGGGGAAACCAGGGTTAGTGTAGTTAAACATGGACTTATCCATCTCAATTCCTGTCAAACTGAGTTTTACTTTAAAAGACAAGAGCCAGCGGGAAACACATCTAAAAGTATATTGTATGTCACTTTACAACACATCGGTGTGATGCTTTTCAGCATGCCATGTTTCTTTATATGCAATGGGAAAGAGAAGTTAGACTACTAGTATTACACAAAGATGCTGAAATAAAGTGTTAAGCTGGGGGAAAAAAGACATTTAGTAGCACTGTCACTAAATATTCTATACTTAATTTGAAAGTGTCATCATGACACATGTAAAAGTGAAAACAGTGGTGCCAACTTGTCACTTCAAACTCAGATATGCTCAGGTATGCATAAAAAGCATACCTGAGCTGACACAAGCATAACATTAAAAATGTAACAGCTGCAAGATAAATATTATATTAAAAAGTCATGAGCTTGTAAGAACAAAATAAAGGGGCCAGAAAATGTGTCAACAAATGTTAACATTAAAGCTGTATTGTGTAACTTTCTTTAGTGAATAAAATATTATTTTATCCAATCTGTATGGTAGAGTATGTTAATACAATATTAAATATGCAATTGGGGTGGTGGTACATATGTATTTGGTCTCCCTGCTCTTTTATTGGGACATTTATATCCTGTGTCTGGTTCGACATGGCCGTTGACACAATCCTGTTTCTGGTTTGACAGAAATTTTGACCTGAAGGTCTAAAATTCATTTTCACCCCAGAGCATGCAGGCTTAGCTTAGTGGTAAAAATGTCAGCACTTGCGCAGGATACCCGAGTTAAACAAATCCGTGGTAGAACAGGGAACTTACAGCTTTGACACAGTATTTGCAATTCTTTACATGTAAGTATTGATGCTATAAAGATACAGCTCAGGAGGATAATTACAAGATGAAAATTGTGGGTTTGGGAGGAGACATGATGACAGATGTACTAATATGTACGCACACATACAGATATAGTCACAGTTTAAGTACAGCAGTGTTCCCAGTGCGCGCACGCGCGCGCGCACACACACACACACACACACACACACACACACACACACACACACACACACACACACACACACACACACACACACACACACACACACACACACACACACACACACACACACACACACACACACACACACACACACAGATCTAGTCCCACTTCAAGCACAGCAGTGTCCCCAGTGTTGAGCAGACATGACTCATAAATAAATAAGGCACCATTAGAGAGCATTGTCAATATTTTATTAGTTCAAAATATATTAAAAAAAAACAATAAAAACACAGACATCGTACAATAGTTGTCCTCAAGGACTGCTTGGTCAACTGAGGAAAAAAAAACTGCAATATTGGAACAACGTCAGCACAAAACAGAGGAAAGCAGTGTTAAAATTGATGTGTGTATGAACACTCGTACACGCCCCCCCCCACCCTTGGCCCACTAGGCACACAAACACATGCTCACATGAATTATTAAAGACATGGTATAAAAAAATACTGTATGCTTTGTCATACAACGAAAATCTCAAATGAAGCTGTTTTTACAGCTCTGCATTGAGCCACACCCTCTGCGGTGAAGCATATCAAAGTCCCATCAAACTGTTTACTGCTTGGTGTCATAAAGTATGTGTTGGGACCCTAAATGGATCATGGTGCAATTGCACAGGAAATTCCTCAGTGTTCATTTTACTCGGAAAGTGTACAAATGTTGCATTTGTATACCGTACTCTCAGAGTTACAAATGGGACAAATCAACACTAAGGATTTTCCTGTGTATGGTATGGTCCCCACTTTAGCTGTCAGAGTAAAGAGTATGTTGACGGGACATAAAATGATTCACTCGAGTCCCAGAGTGACATTTACAGTGATTTACAGTATTGGTATAAAAACTTGGTTTTTCAACCTCAGATGAGCTTAGACTCTCTGGGATTCCTGAAGGTCACGCCGCTCTGATGTCTGGTTGACAACTCCCTGAAAAGAAGGGAGGGGGGAGAGAGAGGGACGGATAGAGGGGGAGAGATTGACATTAACAGAAGAACGAACTTAACATTTGTCAGCAGTAAAGAATAGAACATTTCAGAAGTAATAGTGAGAGTAACAACACTGACATTTCTTTTGATGGCATGGCTCTGCACAAGCCCAGCCCTCTATGAGAGGGTCTGTCGGTGTGTCCATGGTCTCTCATCAGCACCACTGCCTCAAAACATGTAATGTTAGTAGGAATATACACAGACGCACCCGGGAGGAAGTGGTGTAGTGTACAACCCCACACACAACAAAATCCTTTTTAACCGAATGGGTTCCCAGATTGGCGTGTCCGGACTCGGAGCTAATCTCACAAACCACTGGACCGATAAGCATAACATTTTGTACACACACACACACTACCAGTAGGCCACAGAAGTATCTCCACTATTGTTTTTCACATGTTTTATACTTGTCTAAATATCTAGCTTGCCTTACATTTTATAATTGAAGTCAATGGGGACTCAGACTGAAACCTTTCCCAAAGTTTGAGTTATACATCATAGACGACCGATGTCGAAGATGACTGATGTCACAGGCTGGCCACATGAAGTCCGAGATCTGCATTGGAGCATGCTTCGACACTAGCCAATGTTCCGAACAGCAGTTTGTTGAAATGGGTGGGGATGGTATAATGCATCCAACCATTATTGCAGTTCTCCATAACGGTCATTCTGAAATGTATGCACACTTTCTGCAGCAATTGGCCAGGTTAGGCACTGAGTGCCAAGAAGCTCCAACGTGTCTTACAGACTAATTTGTTTGATGTAGAGCCCTTTACTGAAGTGTAGACGGTCAGTTGGAGAAAATGTGCACTTTAAATTATGTTATTTACTACTTATTTGCTGCTTAGTTGTATAAAGCAATAACATGAGATGGTGTGCTTGTTAAGATGCCAGTTGTTTCTAAAGGCCTTACAAACCTCCCCGTGGAGAGCGAGAATGGAGGAGAGGCAGCGCCCAAAAATCGAGAGAAAAGACCTCAGGAGACTGCATTCTTTCTCTCCATGTTCCCCCTCATTCAATCTCCTCCTCCAAGGGCTCCTTACATTTGTGACGCGAAAAACACTTCATAGCTGAATAGTGTTGATGCCTGGATACTGGCCTTCCAAGCTGTCTCCAAACAATTCACACTCTGACAGATGGGGAAGACAAACACCACGTCTTCGAGACCAAACGCAAATATCACACTTTACGTCTAAAACCTGTATTGATAAGGAATGTGTGCAAATCCTCATGTGCGCATACACGTATGTGCAAGGCGCCCCTTGTCCTGGCCTGCTTGCCTTGGAAATCTGGTCAGTTTGTATACTACAGTGGAAAAAGAACAAAAATGACACATATATGACAGCTCTACTGACTACATCTTCAGGATTACCTCTTTAGTGCCAAATCCGTTTCACCATGCTCTGTCAAGCACCCATAGTGCAGACTGCATTGTGTCCACGCCCCTTTTAGTTCCCTGGATTAAAATGTCTGGACTTGTACAAATGTGTGTAAGAGTGCATAAGTGGAAGGGCAAATGTATACGAGTGCACGTATGTGTGTATGTGTGTGAGTGAGCTGTTAGTCAAGTCCCTTTCACAATTTCCATTGCGGCACCATCCATGTATGTGTGCGTGTCTGTGTGTGTTTGTGTGTGGCGGGCTGTGTGTGAGTAGCGATTACCCTGAGCAGGTTAGCTATGGTGGATTTAGCTGTGTGTGGTTGGAGACAGACCCAACTTGATGCTAAACAGCCATTGAATCTGTCTGGCTCTCAGTCTGGTCTTTACACAATGCAAGTCTATAGAGGTAATTCAAAGGAAGAATTAACAATATGGTAATGGTGCTCTGGTCCTCATACAATACAAGCCTATGGCTGAGTCACTCAGTCCAACCATTTTACCTTATCTGGGCTCTATATAATGCTAGCATATAGAGGAAAATCAATGAGCTGGGCCCCACTTTATCTACATTAACACTGGTATCCCTATTTTGGGCACATCAAATAATTTCAAAAAACATTTTTACTTCAAATGTTATATATCTTTATATTTCTTTCAGATATAGCTGATCTACAAATTCAAAGCTCTCACTCACTCTCATACTCAATATAACAATCTGTCCTATTCCAACACGCTTCTCTTTTTGATGTAAAATGCATTTAACCAGCAGATAGCAAAAGGTTTACCTTTAGTAACCTGGTTTGGTAATGTATTTTGAATATAAAAATGGACTACCCCACAACCACACTGTCAATGTGACCCCTGCATCCTGTTCAGAGAAAGCACGAATACAGACAAAATACCGCTTGATAAGAGATGACTAACTGCAGATTCTGGGCCACTATGAAACCACATGATAACAATCATACACTAGAGATATGGTTCAGCTTTACAATACACCTACTGAGCTCAGATTCACATTTCATATCTAGTCCACATCTATGTAAAAACATCCTCCATATCTGATACCTTATACTGAGGACAATGCTGTATATTGTTCATAGATATACAATATACCAGTTATCTAGATTTTTAACCCAATATGATCCAGAGCACAGCCTGGGGGCCTCTGCCACGGCCCCTCTTGGCTGTTACAGGACCACACTCAACAGAATGGGACCAGGCTTTTGCTAGGGCTCCTATGCTCTGCAAGATCCTACACGTGGAGCTAAGCATAGCCACACAGTAGCATCTTTCAAAGATTTAAAATACTCTAGTCTAAGACCAGCTTTTATTTAGTGGAAGATATTTTACTTTTCCAATGATTGAATCCTTTCTCCTTTTATTTGCTCACTTTTCTGTTGCATATGATAATTTTCAAATCATGTGGATCTCAGGATCCACATGGGAATGGCGTGGCTCCAATGTGGACTTCATGTGGCCATCTATAACATATCTATGACGTATCCTTCCTATATTAAAATTGGTGGCCGGCTGGCAGGCAGGCGGACCAAGTCGTGACGCTCATGTCACTGTAACTCAGCCATAACCATATAAGGAGTTCCCAATGCAGCTACGCCCAAATATGAAGTGTGTTGTCTAACCTCGATGTATCGTCATCATGGCATCATGTGCAAACAAATCAGTCAGCTCCATATATGGGCACAAAAGGGGGAATGCCCATATATACTGATGACATCAGGGATCTCCATATATAGGCATAAAAGGGACAAGGATTGACAGATACAGAATTCTCCTTATATGGGCATATCAGTCGGATCGGCGGCGCAATGTAGGTGTGAGGCCCCAACCTCTAGCGACTCCAAATTTGGGCAAGGTTTCAGCCTGATCTGAGCCTCATTGGCTTTCATTATAAAAAATATTGTATTAATGAATTATTAAAAATAAAACATGGGGAAAACTATTAGTACCTCCACAGTCCATACTTATGTATGGATATTAGGTATGGAGGTAGTCTGTGTCCTACTGGCAGTGTTCACAAGATTTGCGAGATTAACGCTGGACATGCACGGCTAGACTCCTGCAGAGCAGAGATACACCGTAATATGAACCCATCCCATAACTCATTTTGGGCCCGGCTGTAAACCTCTAATTTGTTTATTTCACTGTAGTGCAGCTTAGTTCAGGCAGCGGATATAGTTTCCATTCAAACAGAGTCGCAAAGGAATTGCTGAAACATTAACACACTGGTGTTATGTAGGGAACATGCTACAAAGAACTGCTGTAATGCTCTGAGAATAACACAGGGAAGGTGACTGACTGGGTAACAACAACATCAATCAGTTGAACAGAGCACAGACTCACAAACACACATACTGTACAAATACATACATGCACACATACATGTACACTCATACTGTCTGGTTAGTACAGTAATGGGAATATCGTCACCGTCTACCGTTACTTTTAAGTGTATGGAAAAAAGAACCTTTGTTCAAATCAAAACAAATGCAGTTATTTAGTGACAAGCTTTTCATTCTTTAAATATTTATGAAAGCACACAGAATTAACCTCTTTCACTTCCACTTTCAAAATTGTTCAAAAATAGCAAAACTAAGCCAATCCGCAAGCTCACAATGCATCGTGACTGGACATGTTGTGAGCTTGTAGATCAGCTATTTTTTTTTAAACGCTATTATATGACGAGGTACGGCATTAGTAGGGTGAAATATGGAGATACAAGGTTTCTGCCCGACAGCGACAAAATTGCTAGCCAGGTAACATCAGTCAGGTGAGCTGATCTCAGGTTGCTACTGTTTCCCAAGGCTATGTGAGAACGAACACCCACCCACGCATACACACAAGGTTACAAAGAATGTACACAAGCACAACCAAGCACACATTTGCACAATGCACGCTAAACCCACACACAAACACACTGCTGGACAAAGGGAGAGATTATTACCTCTCTGCCCCAGCAGACATATAGCATGCATAATTTAAATTCAATTACACAGTAGGGACAAGAAGGAAACTGGAGAGAAAGACAAGTTGAGAAGAGTAGCCGGGGGTGTACGACTCCAATAAAACCATTCCTTGCCAGAGACCCAGCAAGTCTCACTAACTGGATTCAATTTCCAAGAACCATATTAAAAGCCAAGATGCATATTTATTACTCCATTAACTTAGATCATAGTGCTAAGATGCTTAAAGAAATCTGTAACGAAGCTGTGAGTGAATAACATTGTCTCAGCCAATTGATACAGCTAAGAGACACATTTATGTAATTGCTTTATTTATAGAGATAGTTTACAGTATATATTGGAGGCATTTTTGTCTCCGCCAGGCAGAGACCATGTATTCGCCCCTGTCAATTCGTCCGTCTGTCCATCCGTGTGTGTCTGTACATCTGTGTACAACTAATCTCCTGCACCGTTGGCCCAATCAACGTGAAACTGTGCACACACACTCTCTGGATGCCAGAGCAGAACCTTTGCCCCAAATGTTTCATATCGGCCCATACCGCCACCTGTAAGAAGGTGAAAGAGGACAGGCAGCTACAGAATGCTGAGGCAAAGTATTCGTTGATTTTATATAAACCACAATGCCTATAGTGGTTGTCCAGATTTAAAACTTTATGGACGTTATGTTCATAGCAGGCCGATTTTAGCAAAAAGGATTTGTAGATTTTGGCCAAACATCATGCAAATCGGTACACATTATCTCTATTGTCATGTGATCAAGAGGGATCTGCCAGATTCTTCAACAGTTTTTCTCCTTGCTCCTACCGATTTTGTCCAAACCTCACCCGAATTGGTACACATTAGGCCTATCTATAGTCATGTGATCAAGATGTATCCGTCAGATTTTTCAGATTATATTCAGTTTTTTCGGATTATATTCCGATTGACTACAACTAGCTTTCAAAGTTTTGCACAACATGCTACAAGCACCGCTGGACTGATCGGCGGGAAACTTTGCATGCACAATCCCAGTATAGGCCAAGGAAGAATCTCCTGGACCTGGTGAGGCGGAGGAGGAGCCCGGCCAGGAGGCCATCCACAGAGCCTAGTCCCTCCACGTGCCACAGCCTCTCCTCTCCCCCAGTCCCGGCAGAGTAGTTCCGGAGAAACGTATTGAGTGGCCCTGTCTTACCCTAAGAGGACTGACCGTGGGTAGCTACTGGGACGTAAGTCGGGGCTTGATCAACTCCGGCTGGATCACCTGGGCGAGGGTGTATGTTGCAAGACCCGAAACACCCGTTGACCCCAGGTTACAACACTGATGATAGGTCCCAGGTGCATCCATGTGATGTTTTTTCGTTATTGTTACAACAACAGAATTGGACAAGTCGGAGAGGGGTGGACCTTTGGCATTTAAATGTCCCAATTACTTCTCCTTGTATGAGTCAGTATGTATGTCTTTTTGTGTTTTGTTACAAAGCTTTCCTGCCATTATTATCTTGACAATAGAGTGACAGATTCAGCCTTTTACAATTTAAGTCTACTAGTGAATGTCTGATTTACCGACTTGTGACTTGACAATTGACAGCCCTCCTCCCTCATCAACCTTCAGCAGGTGAGGGGCCAGGTGTTCTGCACTGAAGCCAGAACAGCGATATTATACAGGATCTTAAGATAAGATCTTTGTTGAGTGCTTGGAAGTTAGTTAGCCCTGTACGCTTCACTTGCTACAAAAGTAAACCACTGTAAAAATCCCCTTTTTAACCATTGCTGATGTGCTCTAAAACCTTTGTATCCTTTTTCCCCACTCCACTGCAAAGATTGTTTACTTCTACAATGCTCTCAGGACACATAACGCCCTTTTATCACGTTGTTAATTGCAAGGTGTGGAAATCACAAGTCAATTTAATGTTTTCCTTTACCACTGCTGCTCATCTCACAACCATAGGAAAAAGCCTTTCATCAAATTCTCAGAAAGAAAAGAAAAATAAATAAGGTGATGTCACCAGAGGCCGATTCCATTGTACAACTAACCATTTCCCTCCAACTCTAACAGTCATAGGGGAGACCTGTCATTTTGTTCTGGATAATCTATGGGGAGATTTCAACCACCCTGTTGTTGGTTGACTAGGGTACATGCCACTTACTCTGACCTTGTACTTGTCAGTCGTTAACATTTCAGCTTAAAAAAAAAAAAAAAAGGAAATTCTGGTGACTTTTATGTCCAATCAGAATTTGAGAGCATCAACAACTGTCTCATTCCAAATTAAAATGGTGGTTGTATGACAATTGTATGTTGGTTGTAGGCAATTATTTGTGTGAGAGGATTGCATGAAGTTTCACAAACAATGTCTACATTTATGGTCTATATTTAGTATTTACAACTACAACTGTTAAATGTGCAATTCCATCACTGTCAAGCACTTGGTGAAAGAAGAAGGTAGAATTCAGTTTCAGCTTCACCCAGTTTATGGCTGCTCAGAAAGTACTCGTGGGCTAACAGTGTCTTGCTCAGTGTCACTTCGACTCATATTCTTGAAAGGCCAGGAGGCGAACCGGTGACCTTCTGATTACCAGACAGCATCTCCAACCACTTTCTACCCAATTAGCTACACTAAATTATGTGAGCTACATTAGCTAACACAACAAATAATTAACTGCAACTTGCAGAGTTTCCTTTTGACAGCTTACCTTGGACCTTATTTTGACCATCTGATTTTCAGTTGTACTTTTGACCTGGCTATAAACAAGGGACATAGTTAACCTTGACCTTACCATGATGCAAACAGTCAAGGGACCAAATACTTTGATCAAGTTCTTAGATAAACAACACTTATTTAGGCCATTTCCGATTCAAACTCTCACTATGTTTATCTTTGAATCAGAACTATTTAAGACATAAGTTATGATGGGCCTCTTAAGAATAATTCACCTAAAAGCCATTCACATAATACATTTTCCATTCACTACCACAGCTTTATCAGTCATGGCTAATCTCTGGGGCCAGGTTCTTAGAAAAACAAAGTGTGTCATGGAACTGTTCATTTGTATTTATACGTTCCTGTGCTGCTGCTCTCTCCAGCGTGGGTGATTCCCACTTCATTTGGTCCTTGGAAAAACAACAAGGTGTGGTCCATTCATGGTTCAGTACTTTTAAATGTGTAACCCCATGTTCCCCTTCTTAGGTAAGGTGTGGACATGAGCTTCCAACCAAACTTGCATAGCAAAATGGGAACATTTTACTCTTGAGTTAAATTAACGCTCTTAATCTTACTATGCAGTGAAAGGCTTAAGGCTGTCCCTTGTCACGTGTGTAAGTAACATAACCCTCTGAGCTGTCAATACATACAGTACATGTGTAGGTATGATGAAGTATTGGCCAGGATTTGCTCACACAACAAGTAAACTCTGAATGACATTAGAGGTTCTTAGGGTGTAAGTCATGGTATCAAGAGGCTTAAGAGGCACAACACATTTCTAAATTATGATGTAATCGTATTATTGCCTTACAAGACTGCTGGTTTAGTCTTATTTATGAATTTGTCAGTAAATATAGACGTGTTACAGCTCAAACAAATACAGTTTTTAAGACACAAAGCTACTACATGAGGCGAAGCGTAGGGTGAATTAAGTTCAGGCAGAGTATGAATGGTTAATACCCAGCTACGATTTCGCTCAAAAATCTCTTGGCATAGGGGTGACACTTTCTTACAGAGATGGTAAGGTGTGTGTATACTGTATGCGTATGTGCCTCAGAAACCATTCACTTTCCCCAGTTCCCCTTTCTGAGAAGCTTGAGGCTGAGAGCCTTTGATCCAGCAGAGCACCAGGGTGTGGGATACTGTATCAGTCCGTGCATGGCTTGTTTTCTCCACTCACGTGTGACCTGAACAATGCTATTCTTCACATGGGCAGAGTGTGCTACTTTTGCCATCGACTTTAAACACACCTACCACCACACACACACACACACACACACACACACACAACAGCCGGACATTGTTGGGAAATTTGCAGTGATGTCATTAATGATTGATGTTAGCGTGGTGTATTATATCAGGGAGCACGAGAATGCTATGCACACCAAAGTATTATATCAGGGAACAACGCTACACCAATAGCTCGCAAAAGCATACTTAGCATGGACAGACACACACACACACACACACACACATCAACGTAAGGAACAAACAATAGAAGTGTGGCCAAAATTCTTCTGCTCTAGTGCTCTTGCCTCTGGCTGTCACTGCCAGTGAACTCTCAAATAGTTCAAAGCTTTTTGATCCTTGGAATCTGTCCTGAACCCTTGGGCATGGTGTGATTTTCTCCCCCTTTGATATTTAGTCTCCTGCTGAGTTCTGTGGCCTGTTGTGCCAGTATGATAGTTTGAGTGTGGGTCGTCTATCTATGTGACAGTGTGTTTATGTATGTAATTATTACATATGTCCATTATTTTATTTTTTATATTTAGCTTATAATGACATGCCCAAAACCATATTTGTAGTTCGTTGACTGGGGTCACCCAGGGTCTATATTTGGCCTCCCTAGCTATACACCAAAAGATCTCTTTGCCGAAACATGTTGCGCATGTAGATCAATATTTTTGATGAATGTTGTTTGCCCATTTACGACAATTGTTGCCTATTAAGTGAAAAACCAGTTGCCGCAAAAGAGAAGTGCATGTCTAAGTATAAAGAAAATTAGTGCAAGTGTACTATATGCTGTAACTTCAATTGAACGGCAATGATAAGCAGAGTTCAGTAAAGACAGGCCAAAACGAAGCGAGCTGATACACCTTATAGAAAAGAGATATTATTTACCACATCGTCACATTGAGTTAAGAGTTTTCCTTCGTGATTAATGGTGTCTGAATTCATGATCATCCACACAATACGTGTGTGATCTGAGGAACAGGCTGCTCTGTTTGATTTACTTTTTTACAATCCTTCATGTTAAACCGTGTCTAAATTGCTTTGATAACAAAAAGGAGCAACTCAAGGAAATTGTCACATTCGCTTTGGATGCCATTTTCCCCTTTCCTCTTGTTAAGTTTCAATAAACACCAATTCAAACAGAGCTTCACTGTTCCTTTGTTGCTCTAAATAGGATGAGCTACAGCTACAGTGTGTGATCACTGACCTGTGTCCCTACTACCCTGTTACACAACATCACTACACCTGCATCTTCATTCCTATAACAACTACACATTATACGTGCGTGTGTGTGTGTGTGTGTGTGTGTGTGTTTGATTGACTTCACAATTTTCCAACATGTGCATACGGATTTCTTCTTTTTTTGCATTACACCTGGCATGAAAAACATGAAACATACACATGCACGCAAGCAAGCACACACACACAATCAGGTTACACCATGCTCAAAATGTCATCACATACCTACCTACTGTTGCTAAACCTAATCTGGTCCCAGTGGGCGCGCGTGCGCGCGCACACACACACACACACACACACACACACACACACACACACACGATGATAGGTGAGTACAAGACAGGAGAGTGGCTCCCACACTGCTGAACATACAGCTTGCAACGCCAGAGTATCAGGTGACAAGCTTCAGCCCTGTCCCCCACCCCATTACCAATATCAAACATGGCCACATGCATGCACACACACACACACACACACACACACACACACACACACACACACACACACACATTATGCAGACTGAAAGAGCTGTCCTCTTTGTTTCACACAACAGTGTTCTCTTATGCCAAAAAATTACTTAACTATCTCATCTCTGGAGTTGGGATGTCCTTATAGCCAACTGGAAGAACTACATGTCAGATTATCCTACAACATCTTTGTATTGTAAAAAGCCAAGGGGTTAAGCTCATGCATAACCACAAACACTACTAAGAAATACAAACGATACACCGCTGGCAGAGTTGCACAGTCACACACACCAGAATGCACGCATATACACACACAAGAATTCAAGACAAAGGCAAAACAACTATATAAATAACTGACTCAGTCGTAGTGAAAAACTAAACAACCTCTTTTGCCATGTAAAACAGGCCAAAAAGAAGGTGGGTTTGGAACCAATGCCAAACTTTCTTTGAAGCGGTATTGAAACCTGTCCAACAATACACAAGCCCTAGATTTTTTGCAAGGTGCTTTTCAGCCACAGAATTCCCAAACTATGAAGTCTCTCGGGTTTACCTGCCGTATTATTGTGTAATAACAAGGAGACTGAGTCTTGCAACACACTTTGCAGTACACAGTAAAGCCCTTATGGTCCTTTTCTTGCACTTTTAGAGTGAACTTAGCACTCAGGATTGTACTGTGTAACTGCACTGGTTCATACTAGGTTTAAATCAAGGAAACACCTACACCCAATGGTGACCTGAACTCATATACAGGTATCAGTGACAGAGTGACCCAGTGTCTGTGTGTGTATGTATGGGCAAGTGTTATTATGTAAGACAGAGCAACTCAGGTGTGAAAGTGGAAGAGTGTGTTGTTTGTTGGAAAGAGATGGAGTTAAAGTACAAGGTGTGTGAGTGACTACGCAGACGCTGGCTGGGTGAATACAGGTTGAGCTGGTTAGCAGCTCCGCCATGTAGACAGCGTGTCCCTGGCACCGTGTCATGTGTAATTATTACTGCCATTATCATATGGAAAACATGTTTACCAGTCTATCAGAAACAGACCGGCTGGGTTACGCATGCAGGCAGGCCATTAAGAGCTTTTCACGGAGATATGGCAGAAACAACATTGCCACAATACATGTCATAATAGCGTCACGACGGTCACGTGCCATAATAGTGTTATTATATCAATATTAATAAACAGCATGAATAGTATTTTTCAATACAGTCTCAGGAGAAATTGTCCTCAATACACTTTCAACCTAAATCTCATCATTCTGATGTGAGGAGATCATTAACATAGTGTGGCAAAACAAATCCCCTACACCTGATGATGTGAAACGACACGTGTGACGTCATCGTTTCACACGTCAAGATTTTGTGGAGAAACACAAAGAAGACATAGGGTATTTGCCACCCAATGTTACTGATCTCACATCAGAACAATGGGTGTTAAACGCAAGCTGAGGATTTTACTGGGTAGAATTTTTGAATGAGTGCTAATGGAAAGGTTGAAGGAAAAGCACAGCCAGGCCTCTGTCATAAATCCATGTACAATACAGCTCTCTCTCTCGCTCTCTCTCTGAATAAAAGACATTTCCTTCCCCTCATAGATGGAGGTCACAGAAGAGGAAAGCTGCAGGGTTGGCAGGGCTTGGTGTTCTGTCGGGGACAACACAGGGACTGTCCATCACTGAGAGACAGTCAGGACAGCACAGCTTAGCTCATCTTCCTGTACACGTCAACTGCACTTCCTTTCCAACGTAGTTCACACACACGTGGGTGGGCGCGTACGTAAAAGGAAAGGATTCTCTAGGTGAGGTATCCCGCCTCCCACGGGATTCATGGGAAGGACAGAGAGAAGGTGCACAACATGCAGAACAGGAAGCTACAGCTCTATTTTAGGTCTAATGAGGGTCCCCACCCAGCCCTGCTGTACAATGGCATGGAAACAAGAGGAGGAGCTCACACACGCTCACGCTCACACACACACACACACACACACACACACACACACACACACACACACACACACACACACACACACACACACACACACACACACACACACACACACACACACACACACACACACACACACACACACACACACACACACACACACACACAGTAAACCCATTAGTTGGACCATAAACACGTCAGTGTGATATTCACCACCCATTCATACACACAGATGTTTACACCCGGGCATCAATCACACAGAGGACAGTAATCATGTCGTTCTAAAGGAGCCATGCTGTGGGAAGGGCAGAGCATCCACTGGTTTACACACTAACCCCAGCTGGAGCAGCACATTTAACTTTAACAGTGTATTTGTAACTAATTTATGTGTTTGGAACTACGAGAGTTTACAAATGAACCCTTAGGGGTCCATTTGGTTCCATTTCTAAATACATCAACACTGAGGATTCTACTGCACAGGGAGAAGGCAAGACACGGGTACAAGAATACAGTTGTACAGTCCGTCCTAACGGTTAAAACGAAACATTGTTACGGTCAGAATAAATCTGGTAGGATTATTATGGATGATAAAACTGATAGTGGCCATTGTCTTGTCCCACTATTTCATGACAACCTCTGATGGCCGGAAAAAAAATGTCTTCCTGCACTTTGAGCAGTTAGGGCTATTAAAGGAGAATTTTGGACTAAGTTTTTCTTACCTTTTCTATGATGTTATGATATCTTACTGGATGAATGGTACAGTAGAACATTTTCATAACTCCATCCTGGGTCCGCCACAGCTTAAAACGTGCGCGGATAGGCCTTGCGTTAGATCACATATTTTAATAGCTTTTTTTTTTTTTTTTTTTAGATCTGACGTTCATAGTGACAGAACACTGTCCAAAAAAAAAAAAAAAAACATAAGTCTCGCTAGACGAGATTGAAATCTCGAGATTTCAATCTCGTCTAGCGAGACCTAAGATCATAACATCATAGAAAAGGTAAGAAAAACTTAGTCCAAAATTCTCCTTTAAGCCTAATTCATACTGTGTGAGCCAAGCCGTGGCTCAAAGCTCTGTACTAGATACTAAAAGGTACATGACTTTAAACACAGATAGACACAGTACACACACAGAATATGGTTTCATAAACTAATAATTTGGAGATAACGGTTTACATCCACCACCAGTGGTTTACTCTTGTTGCCGAAACTTCCCCGCAATAGGAATCATATGTCAATCATCATCGTCTATTCACTCAGACAACGATATAATAATTATAGCAAGCTAAGCTGTCATGTTACCAACACACTATAAACTGCAGCCAGCAACAGATACAAGCCAAAACGGAGGCCAAGACAAACACAGACAGGGTCAGATTACAGACACTGAGATCTGAGGTGCGATACAAATGTTTGATGTGGTCTCATACTTAGGAATAATATTCCATCTTGAGCTTTGCTTCACAAATTGCTACACATTATCTCTGCAGTCATGTGATGAACATGTATCTCACCGAGTTTTGATACTCCACACCGATTGACGATAACTGGAGTTTGTGGGAGGCGTCTATGAAATGGCAATAATTGTGATCGACCTCACATTTTAATCTCATATTGAGGGCTCTCTATACAATGTAGAACCAACATGCGATTTGACTTAGTCCCATAGGGGGTGCCACAAATATCACAAATGTTTGATTGTTACAGAAACATGATTCAACTCAGGACTCCTAAATCGCTGCCTTCAGCAGAGGCCTATTTCTTACAATATCACGCCATATATCATGAATACAACCCAATTAACTCCAAATTGCATTCACATGTAGGCCTCTGTAGAGTGCACCCCAAAGAGTGCACTTCTGCTCATAGGTGGTGCCACAAATGCAAAAAGTTCTACTGTAATGTCATAGAATGCCCTTTTCCCCCATGGCTTCCACGGGTCCCGACAGCTGCAACTCACGACTTACATAGCTCTAGGAAGTCCACCTGGTCTGGCATCCCTTTCTAGATTTAATTATGAAGCATTTAGCGGTGTTAATGCGTTGGTCAGACAGAGCTTCAACAACCAAGGCAGCAGAGCTTAGGGGCTGAGGAACTATTATTTGTGCACTATAGATGCATACCGTAAGGAGACATGCAACTTCAAACATTTGGCAGTGTCACATTAATCCCATTCATTGGAGACTTTAAAAAACAGATTAGATTCCGCTTCAAAATATGTTAATCCTACAGTATATCCCTGGACAGTTTGCTCTGCATTAGTGAAAATTCACCACTATTCTGTGGCCAGAAGCAACATCACTTAGAGATCACTTAATCCGCAATGTGACATCAGTGCACAGCGAAGTGTTTGATAATAATAAAGTAGTTTCAAATGGAGTGCTTTTATGGGCTTACTTGATGAGAGCTGCCCTGGCTGTGTCCTGCTGCTTTGGCTGGGTCACGCTTAGGGCAGCAAAGAACTCAGAGTTCTGGGATAGTGGAAGCGTGGAGGAATCGATAGAGGAGGAGGGAGGAAGGGTGGTAGGACGAAGGGATGAGGGTAGTAGGATGGTAGACGAGGGATTCTGGGATGATGGCTTCCTGCTTTTCCATAGCACGCGAAGGGACTTGACTCCGAGTGGCTGGATGTGGCTGGTGTTGCTACGACGGCGGGCCACCTTGCCAACAGGTCCTGTGCCCGTCCTCCTGAAGGCTGGATTTGGTCTGGGAAGACAACAATCAAAACACGTAAAAATATAAATCTCACAAATATTGCATGGTAGGGATTTCTCCCTTATGTTATTTTTTGCAGTGTGCATTTAATTCCTAAATAGGAACAAAGGTGATAAATGATTAACCACTTTAAACCTGGCATCCCTATTTTCAGAATTTTATTGGCGTCCCTATTTTGAGAATGTTATAGGTGAAAGTTTTGCTAAAATAGCTACAATCTTTTTTTCCCCTAAGATTTTCCCTATAAGATATTTTTGGTGCTTTTATGCTTTTATTTGACAGGACAGTAGGCTGACAGGAAATGGGGAGAGAGATGGGGGGGTGACACACAGCAAAGGTCGCTGGGATCGGGAGTCGAACCCGCGACACGTTGTCAAGCTGGATTACCAGTGTATGTGGTACACGCCTGGACCGCTAGGCCAGCGGGCGCCCCCTAAAATAGCTACAATCTTACAATGTGTCACACTGTGAGCTTTTATAAAGTATAAAATAGGCCTTAAGTGATTAACAAAATAAAAATCACCACCACTGTAAGAATATTCAGGGTCCCCACACATTTTTAGCAATGAATTTCCAAAACTTTTCCAAAACTTTTCCAGAATATTTAGCCCAATTTCCAGGCCTATATAACAATCATTCAGCGCAATAATGTCTCTTACTCCTATGTACAATGCCCAAAGATAGGCAGTGTAGCAAAATAAATAAATAAAAAACAATAAAAAGTGTTTGGGGGTGGGCACAGCCGCGAAACCTCGCTGAAATAGAGCCTGCGAGCAAAAATAGGAGGGGTGGACGACGTCGTTGCACGGTTCGTTGTCACTTGCGGTAGGTCAGGACGGTCTCATTCAAAAACATGTATTTTAATGAGATTTCATCGACCGCTCGCGTCGCGTCACGTCGCATCACTGGCAGTGCGGATGGGGTGTTACACAGCCTGTTCGGCGAAAAACTACTTATGTTACATATTTTGTGTAATGTTATACATGTTTATGAAAAGGTTTTGTATTAAAACAAATCAATAGCCAAAAACAATGCTTAGCCAAATATTTTTCCAGGACCCTTGATAAATTCCAGGACCTTTGATGAAGTTTGATCAATTCCAAAACTTTTCCAGTACTGGATTATTATTTTTTTAATTTCAAAATATTTCCAGGAATTTCATGACCGTGGGGACCCTGAATATTATACGTAAACAACACGTGGTATAATGATAGACGTACTTCAAAATAAATCTTTGCTTGTAATAAAGTTTCTGAAACTGGTGCACAATCAGAAGGTTTTCAAAAAGGTACTTCTCTGCTTATAATGTTCCTTTAAGAGTGCAGAACATGACATTACCCTGAGCCTGCATCATTGTAACCAAGAGGTCAAAATGTCAACAGTCACTATGACGTCACTTCATTGAAGGGTTATACAGGGGACAGCTTGGTCAGTACATGTCTGCTCCAAAACACCCTCTCCTCGCTCCGTTTCCCAAAAGCAGACACCAACAAACAGAAATATAACACTTAGAAGGTTTTCCTCTATTATTTCTTCTCCTCTTTTTCGCTCTCTTTCAGCTCTGATAACAACTCCATTGCCACTGTATTTTGACATGCCCTTCACCCACAGATGGAGGCCTATCTATCAGTCCACAGGAAACACCTGCGTTGTGGGAGGGTGAGGGATGATGCAGGGGAGGGGTGGGGTGGCATGTTGGGCACACTGGGAGGTTTTGCGGCAGGAAATACGGGATGATGTTTTCTTTTGTGTACCAGTCTGTTTACCAAGCACACCACACCAACTGCCTTAGGGGCTGGCACACATCCAGAAATGTATACCACACCATTTCATACAGTCATTAACACACCCAAGCACACATGAAACTCCAACACGTGCATGCTGACACGCTACTCATTACCCAGGGATCAACTTCAAAACCAAAGTGCTTTAGAGTTAAATGAGTCACAAAGTTGTGCTGTATATTAGCTGCCAAACGGTAATAAAACTATGGAAGCGATCACAAATTAAAATGCAGGAAGGAAAGAACAGGATCTGTTTACAAACACAGCAACCGAGAGGAATCCTTTAATTATAGAGAAAACTTTATAAGCACTACAAATTAGTAGGCTAGTAGAAGTCAAAATGAGGAAGCTTGGAATTACATTTCAATCTTCTTTCCTTTCCTTCACTGTTCAGATTTCTCTTACTCAAATTCAAATTCTCGTTACCATAAAGCCATGGTCTGATTTCTGTTAATACTGATATCTGATAATCTGTCCGGATTATACCACTTGAGCCTTCTATACTTAATAAACTCAATACTTAGTTTACTGGGGTCGGCCCTGTATTTGGTCTGCTCTTTCCCCCCCTACTACACCAAATCTCTTTGACGAAAATAGCTGCTCTTGACTACAAGCACACAACGCGTTGTGAGCTTGTAGATCGGATATTTTCAGCAAATGTTCCCCTAGAATAGGCATGTTCAAGGGGTACATTTTCAGATATAAAGTATACACGCCAGAAATTTGTTGAGAAAGTAATTTAGTTCCTTGGACCAAAATGGAGATGAGCCTGAGGTATATGAACACTCCTTGTGGTGCCTGACCCCACGGTTCAACAAATACAGATTGAATGTATCAACTCGAGTCTAAACGGTGTTGACAAACCTGCTGGGGCTGGCATTGCATTGCAGTATGACATACCTTAACATAAGGCTGAGTATTTGTGCAAGGAAAGGGGAGTCCTGAGAGAGACAAATGCCACAATTGAACAGAGCATTCCTGCTATTGTTTCAATGCTCTACGCTGGTAACCCTTCTTCAGTTCTCTACTCTTGGAATCCTCCCAAATTCAACGTGTCTGCCAATATTCCTGTGAGGATTCCTCAGAGGAAGAGATAAAGATGGGCCATGTACAGTAAAAGACATGTCACATGGTCTTGGCATAATGTGAAGTGTCTGTGGTATTCTAATAGGATGACCCTTTGGGCTCCAGAATGGCATCCAACTCTGAACTTTGACCCCTCTACAATAGAAGTCAGGCCTTACATGACCTTTGGACTAGCAGCCCTGACCAGAACTGTACGGTAGATTGACAGTCGTTGGCCACCACAGTTTTCAGTGGCAGCCAATTAACGCCACAAATCTGCAAAAAAAGAAAATAGATGTGCATAACAAAAGGGCAATATGGAACTCATTCAACAGCTGACCAAATAATTTGTCTCGTCTGTCTCATGTACACCTAGTTGTTCAGAGCCAAGCGTCATCTTCTTATGAGGAAGAATTATCAAAGTGGGATTTCAACTTGTTTGAATCCTCTTGGATGAGAAAAGCTTGCAGACAAACCTAACTGTAGTTTTTGTTAACCACGTGAAGCCTAGCATCCCTATTCTGGGTGCGAACATCTGCCAAAAAATGCCGATCTACAAGTTCACAATGCTGCGTTGTGAGCTTGTACAGTAGATTGGCTATTTTCGGCGAAGAGATTTGATGTTGAGGGGACCCTGGTCAACCAAGTCTATAGGGTTTAAGTGGTTAAGGTTGAAGAAAGATAACTTCCTTCATTGAGGATCCTTTCTCTCATCTCACTAGATCCTCCCTACTTCTGTTTCTCAGTGTTTTGATAACACCCATCTTCAAACTTCGGTGCTGAGCCAAACTGCAAAGGCATAGACAAAAAAAATTTGATGACACCTCTGTCGTGTTTTAGTCATGTCAGCCTGAGTTTTCAACACCTAGCAGAGAGCATCGGCCAACTCCTTTACTGCTAATCTGCTGTTCAATTACAATAATCCTTTCATTGACCCTGGACGACACCTAGCGACCTGCACATCTACCGGTGCAACTTCAACCACTTGACACAAAGACAAGAGCTGTGTGGAATGACAAGTATGCTTGAAGCGTGCATGCGCACGCACGCTCACACACAAGCATATAACACAAGCGTGACAGTCCTTTGTTATCAGCATGGTGACGGTCTGTAGAACAAACAATTTGAGGATTAGAATACTATTGTGTAATTTTAAATGCTGCTGGAAGTAAGACCAACTCGTTTAGAAAGGGATGAATTGAAACAGATTGAAGTAAAATAGTACCTGAGGGCATAGGGTTATGGTATTTTTTACTATGGATTGAAACATTATTCAAATACAACTGCCAAAATATAAAGCACAGCAAATAAAGTGGTCCAGGGATTACGTATTTTGTTGGTGGAAAGAGTTAGCATCTTTCTGATTCCCTTGAAAAAAGTCTACGAGATTTTTGAATAGGATTTTGATTACTGATAAAATAAGCTCTGTGGCAAATTAAGTTCATGATACTTACATATTTTATTTAGCAATAAAATCTTTACAAATAAACACCACTTTCATCATTTCTGAAGTGTAAATGCAATCGCCAAAAGTAAAAAGCCAACATCAGGCTTTAAAAAGGTCTACACCACGGTCGCATGACCTCAACATCACCACCACGAAAGCTTGTGTGGTCAGCCTGATGACATGTATTGTCCCCAACAACCTCTGTAGTCTCATTGAGCCGCTTACTTTTTAAGACACATAAAAGCTTCAAAATGTGCGGTAATTGCTGGTGAATTTTATGTCAAAACAAAACATGAAGATCTCCTAAGCTTGTGTTAACCACAGAACTCATCTCAGGCATCTAAACTAAAACCTATTCAAAAAACCCAGACGTCAAGACGAGGTCACCAGAAATGTAAAAATGCTAACTTGTTTCCAGGTTCTATGACTACAAACTTTGGCACTATATAAAGCATAGTAATTAAGTATTCATAGCACACATAAAGATAAAATGACAGTCCTACCGTATATTACAATAGCCAACATCGATGTGGACGGTGGACGTCACAAGTGTCTATGACACAATAGAAACGGACAGATCTCGTGTGATGTAGATGTGAGGGCCCCAAAACTCTAGTTATAAAAACAAACAAAAAACACACTCACAACAACAAAAGTTATGTGTGATAAAGGGCATGTTTTATGAGCTGGTCTTTCCAGAAGTGTCTCTTCAAAGACACATGTGCACACATGTGAATTTGTGTGTATTTGAGTATGCGAGTGCAAACCCAGATTCAGGTATGGGAAAACCCAGCAGTTGCCAAAAAAAGGGAAAAAAAGAAAAAAAAGAACACTAAAAACTGTGTTTATGATCTTATCGGCACGTTGAGTGCATCCAACCAGAAAATCCTCTCAAGCTGTGAGCAGAGGTGACGTTCAGCAGAGTGTTAAGTGACAAAACGCCCAAGGACACAACAATAACCTCAGCTTGCAATTTGTTATCAAATAACAGTAACTGACTCTCCGAACCGCTTTTGGGCAAATGTTGAGGAATCGGATGACTCTGGGAATCCGAGTTCTCATAAAATAATTGAGCACTTTTTAAGCCAGTAAAAATGTGAGAAGAGATGTAGACAAAATGGAGAGAAAAGAGGGCAACAGAAAGAGGGAGGTAAACCACAAGGACACCCCCAACACACACACATTGAATACCATACTTCAGCATTATGGGCAGACAGACAAAATCCTAAGATTTTCCCCTATAGGCTCTATCAAGAATACATGTGTGGGTGTGTAGGGATGTTTTAGTTCAGTGATTAACCTTTTAATCACTCCCCTCAGCCAAAGAGATGTTTCCCATGCTCCGTAATTGCTTTCCATGCTCTGGAGGGCGGAACAGCTCCAGTCACCGAATTCGATAGGTCACCACATTCAGCACCACACTCGGAAACCTTTTGCTTTTTATATAACTATGGTGTTTCCTTGGTGAGAGAGAAATGGCAGAGAACTGAGAAGCCAGTGCGCTCTCTTATTTATTTAAAATCATTCTTGTTTATTTCAAGGACCCCCAGTGTGATATGCATTAGGGTGCAGACCCACTTGAGTGAGTGATCAAGAAAGAGATAGAGATAGAGATAGAGATATATATATTTGTCATCTCTGGGATCTCAATCTACAAAGTAAAATCACACCCTTCAGGGTTAATTTGGTTCCCATCCCTCATTTAGCTGGGGACTCCCTGGAACCCCCACAAGGACCCCAGGGGGTCCCCGGATCCCATGTTCAGAGCCAGTGTTGTAGGTAGTCAGGTGATGCAGTGTTTAACCTTCGACCTCACCTCTCGTCTTTGCCCCCACCGGATGTGTCCGCCACGGCACAGACATCCCCACTGGATCCTCCCACAACGGGTTGGCAGGGAAGGCCTCTCTGCTGGCTCCGCCTCCTGGATCTGATCTGGAGGAGGAACGGTGGGGTTGATGGATGGAGGAGGACAGAGGGGTTGAGTGGCAGCAGGGTGTTGGGATGGGTTAGAATGTTGGGTTAGATGCGGAGGAAAGTCACCATGAACACAGGTCTAAAGAAGGGAATTGCATAGTGAAATCAGTGTTCATTTACCTAGGGCTGGGCAATATACAGTATGGATATTATATCGATATCGTGTTATGAGACTCGATATTTTCTGGGATGTTGGATATGGTAATATCGTCATATGGCATAAGTGTTGTCTTATACTGGTTTTAATTTGACAAGTTTCTAAAATAGCAATTATTTAGAAACTTCAAAAGTACATTTTAAATATGACATCGTCACTAAGATATCATTGTCACAATTTCGATATTGAGGTATTTGGTTAAAATATAAAAAATGATTTTGTCCACATCATCCATGTGAGTGTCCAAACTGTATTTTGTACCCTCTCATAGATTGGATAAATTAACAAAGAGTGGCTGGAGGTTAGAGGATTAATAATAGAGAATCAGAAGGTTCGAGGTTCACATAATCTAAATCTAATTTATGTTGAGATGGTATCCAGCAAAGATGAATGGACATATAGAGGTGAAAAGGGCAGAGGAGTTAAGTGCACAGGAAGAAGTTAAACCAAAAAACAGAGGCAGCTTGTTTTTTGATTATTTTAAAATACTTACACCAGAACCAATCATTGAGGGCTATCAAATATTGAATACTTTAGTCATTCAGATCAGATGTAAAGCTATGCAACTCTAACCCAAGGGGAAACTATACACTCTTTCTAATTGATAACTCTGGGAGCTGTACATTAATCTAAACCAAATTAAGGAGGTGAGAGAAGCACTGAGATTTGCACTTTTCTCTCGCATTTCTGACAATAAGGAATGTTTTCCAATACAACCTTAACTATTCTAGGCCACAGGGTGACAGAGCAAAGAGTTACATTTAGATATTGCAGCATGATACTCCAAATGAACTCTTGGGAAAGAAAGGGAAACTCTTGTAATACTTCTGAGTCTATTAATAGGCTACGCGGAAATGGGTGTAGAAGTACTGTAGGTTTATGATGTCTGTATTTTTATAAAAGCCCCCCATCTTTCTTTGTGCTCTACTAGCTGTACTTAATTTTCCCTTATGGGTCCATGTGGGAAATCAGAGTGAGAAAAACAAAGGTCACATTAAAGCTTTAATCCCCTAGATTAATATTATGGTACCTCTGTGTACAGGGTTACAGTGTTACAATGTGGTTTTACAGCTGAACCAGAAAAAACTGCTCCGATCTTAACTGTATTGTGCTGGCCACACAGGATTAGAATGAACAGAAACTAATTTACATTAACGTCAACATTCTTGAATGGTAATTCCTCTGGTGGACCTCTGCCTGTCCTACTGTACTGTAGATACTGTACATGTACAGTACCAATGGATAAATTAACACGGATGATCTTTACCGTGTACAATGTACATGGTGGTGAGATAAAGTAACAATATGACCTCTGCTGCTCGGCATGAATGGAATGATTCATAATGCTGCAGCCAACTGAACTAAACGGGACACTGCAGAACTGCACTGCATAAGCAGGTGACCGTTTACAAACCTAGAATAGATAGAACTGCTCTTAAAGGAGGCCGTTACTGACCATTCAGCAGTGTATTATGTTGTGAGTATTCTACTTCTATAACATTCTCTGCATGTGACAGTTTGGACCCCCATTATGCTTAAGACCTCTAGTTATGCCATACCTACTTATCCCCAATTAAATGGAAAACAAATGGACAAACAATCCACTTCCTGTCAACAATTTAAATAAACCTTGTGACAAAATAATATTAACAATCAACAACCTACAAATAAGCTTAGTCAAAGGTGCTTTACGTCAGATGCCAGCTTAGAGTCTTGTTAGCCACGTTGGTCCAAAAAGAAGGATTTAGAATCTAAATGTTGTCAAGACTGAAGCTGTTGATACTAGGCTTGTTGGACACTTGACCCTTTGTTGGCTTTCCAACTCTTGGCTCTCTGTGAATTCTACTTACGGTACTCTAACTGCTAAAACTCTGAATTGTTGAACAGAGAGAGAGAGAGTTGGGCAGAGTTGCCAGATGGAGTATCAGATTGACAAATCACTTTACTGCATTGCATAAGGTACGATCTCCTAGAGTGAGAGTCAGCCAGGACCCAAAATTGATTGTGGGGCTCGCTCTGTTGGGCTAACAAGAATATAAGCATGTTTCTATTACAGACTAGCATAAAAGCCTATATGGCATGATTTATTTACCTGTTTATTTGTTTACCTGAACCATGACCCCACTGTTGCTGTTGTTTACTGCAAATGTATGTACACATCTTAGAAAAAAACACCACCACAGCAGTGTAATCACAGTCAGTGGACCAGATGGAATTGCTGTGATTCCCTTTCTCGTAGTTGTGAAATCTAGTGCTTTCATATGCCATTGATATAAACTTTTTGTAGCCTTCATAACACAGCCAACAAAAAACAAGGAGTCATGGACATGAGTTGTGTGTTAACACTTCATAAGGAATTACGTGCCTTGCTAAAGGTTGTAGGCTGACGTACAGGTGCGCAGTGTGGGATCATACATTGTTTTCACTACAACAATGAAGTACAGTACCTGAGCTTGGCTGAGTGAAGCAGAGGCATGGCTCTTAGAGAATCTTCCAGGTGCAGAGCTGTTCTGTTTGGGACTGGCCTGTCTCTGCGAACCTTTCTCGTCCCCTCTCTGAACCACTGGGTTCAAAAGATATCGTTGTACCAAGCCAAACACACGGACCAGCACACTTTTAGCACCCGAATCTGAGGGGAAAGAAACACTGTGCTCAATCTCCAATTGTATGTAACATTTGTTATTAAGGACCACTTCACCCATTTTCAACCTGTCTTCATATAAATGGTTTTCACTAATGTTCATTATAAGATGTCCCCATCATGTCTACTCACTCCTCTCAGAGGAGGGCTATCGACAGTTCAAACCTACCTACCGGTGACATAAAAAACAATTCTACTTCATTATTATTTTGTTTCATTAACCACAAGAGCAATGTCTTCTATGCTCTTGCATTAAGAAAAACAAAAGGTTGAAATCTTGTTTGAAATTACTATG
This sequence comes from Gymnoscopelus microlampas, assembly GCF_963454915.1. Taxonomy (NCBI): domain Eukaryota; kingdom Metazoa; phylum Chordata; class Actinopteri; order Myctophiformes; family Myctophidae; genus Gymnoscopelus; species Gymnoscopelus microlampas. The sequence goes on from NC_139943.1 coordinate 25,224,716, forward strand.
GCAAGGCAATTATAGCACATTTCAACAATGCAATTCAGTGTGCTATACTGTACACAAAACATCTAGCAAAGGAAACAACAATACAATTATAAAAAGACATTAGGAAGCATAAAAAAATAGAAAAAGTGCTCCTTGGAGCACAGGTCTCCGGCAGGTCAGGTACGTTATTGTGGCCTCCTGGTGGCGCTATAATAGGCCAATGTGAAAAGGGTGCCATTTGTTCAAGGGCTTTTCACTGCAATCGGACACTGCATTCATGATTTGAGGCATTTTGTTCCAAAAATGTGTTATAACAGGCCAATGTGACAAGGGTGGCATTTCTTCCTCGGCCTAATAGAAATGTGCGTGTGAAATTTCACGGAAATCACAAGCTGCGTTCATGATTTGAAGTGTGTGGTTGCCACACTAGTGAGAGGCCTGCAGTTTTCTGGCAGTAAGTCATAGAGTTAAAAATAATAGAGAGGGCACCCGAAATCCCCTCCCATCCACTTGCATTGAGTTGCTCACCCAGCGCATGAAGCGAATTCACCCCTTCTTCCGGGTTGGAAAGTGTGATGGGCGTAGCCTATTTGGGGCCACTGTGATACGTTCTGCGTCACAGAAGTGACGCGTTTTACATCACAGAGGTGCGCGGCCCTGTGCGCAAGCTCGTGAGTCGAGCCCATTGGTCGAAACCGTTTTCGCTCGTACATTGTGCAGTGGCCCCATCCGTTTAAGCTGCAGTACCTACGAATGGCCAGCATGTCCAATGCGCTTCAATGCAACCACTGGGTTCTGGGGGCTTGGAGTAAGTACTGAACCTGCCTACCAATGTTGTTACTGGTAGGCAGGTTTCTGAACTGTTCACAGCCCTCCTCTGAGACACAGACCAACTAGACAAAAATGGTGCCATCTTATAATGAGCATTAGTGAGGACCAATTATATGAAGATGGGTTGAAAAAGTGGTCCTTTAGGACCAGCAGAATATTCAAATAACTATTTTGGGCAGTCATGTACATCTCTAGTAAGTACATCCCATGACACCTAAAAGCATTGATCAGTCCACAAGGTGTATAGTAGGGGTAGATGTGTTATAATTAAATGGTAGTAGTTAACAATAAAAAAATAGTAGTTAACATGTCCACAGATGGCAAAATTGCCAATAAACATCCCTGAAAATGTTTTGAAATAGTGGTACAGAAACAGTGTAGCTGTATAAAGAGAAACTAAATAAGTACTATAAACATACAATTATTTATTTTACTTTCACTATTACACAGTTTTTTATGTTCCCTTTGATATGTTTTTTTAATATTCGTTTTTTTTGGTCCCTGCTCTCCCTCTCCCTCTTCTTCTCCCTTTCGGAAAAACAACAAAAATGATGGACTTAACGCAAAAACAAATGTTCCCATCACTATGACAGTACTGAATTATCTAAGCAACAAAAAATTTCACCTGAAATGCAGGACCTTGTGCGGTGCCATACAGGTACTGCACCAGCCTGGTTCGTTTATCATATCATGATTCATGGTGCGTTAGTGTAACAAAAATAAGCAGTCATTCCACTATCCCTAGTGAATTGTGTGACTCTATGTGTGAGAGAGAGAGCGAGAGAGTGTCCTTGTCCCACACATGTGAATGTTATCAGTAGCTCGCCATATTTACTCAGGGGGCAGAATATGTCTGCTTAGGCAGGCTGAGAACACAAAGAACCGCTAATACACTGTACTGTCCACATGTTTGAGAGCAAGCATACACATGCATAGACACACACGTACGTGCACAAACATGTACGCCGAGCACAAACATAGAAGACAGCAAGTTTATTTACTCATGATGTGTATTGAGAGAGATAAGCTGATTATCTCGCTTCGTCATCTCGACAGCAAAACAAAATATCTAAATTAAACAGTGATTTAGCAAAGGAATGTTATCTGGTATCACCTGATGTTTATATTTCTTTAACTTTTCTAGAGAGAACTGGTTTGTTATTTAATTTAGATTTGATTCAGTTCCATAATTTGCAAATGGGGGTTGCTCATAAAACCTACATTATGGACAGGAAAAGTGTGATGCTCAGAGTCTTCTCCTTGTTTTAGTCAGATGGGGCATTTCTACTATTTCTGAAATACACAAGCACACACTTTCATTGCAAAATGTGTTCATTTTATGCTGAAGCAGCTTGGAAAGCCTAACCTATATATGCCATTTAAACATGGATTATATTGGTAAAATGTTTTAATTAAAGGGACTACACCATGAATTTTAACTTTTTCTTCTTTTTTGTGTGTTTTTGGTCTCCCCTACCTCTCTTCTATCCTCAAAAATACCGCAGTTTGAACACTCAGGCTTTCACAGCAAATCTGGGGTTTTCTGTAAATTGGTCTAAAAACAGGCCAAACTGATTTGGTCCCCCTGCCTACGTCACGTCAGGGAACAATTCCTCCCGTTTTTCAGTTCCAACCCAAAAAAAAAAAAGAAAAAAATCTTTTAAAAAAAATCTTATTTTTTTCTTATTTTTTTTTTACTTTTTCCACACAGAACCAGGAGATAACATGCATACAAACTGGCTCAATAGCGCCCCGTGCCAAACAGGACAATGTGGTATTGCAGGTGAAAGTGCTTTATAAGCCAGAGAGAAGTTAGTTGGAATGAGTATATCTGAGGCTTGATTTAGGCTCAAACCTTTTGAAAACGTTTGAGGGACATAAACAATATGATATTAAATATTATTATTATTTTTTAAATTCATGGTGTAGTCCCTTTAAAACATATTCTGGCAAAGTGTGCCTTGGTTTTGAATTGGCTGCAATATTGTTGATAGTACAGGTCTACTGGGGAGGTATAGTAGCAAGTGGTTGTTATACAATCAGGTGGGCCATACTATTACCATACTGTAAAAGGATTTCCTATGCATCTTCAAGGTCAACAGTGACAAGCAAATTAATTAAACAACGGTCAGGTGTTCCACTTGTCACAAAATAATTTAGTTGCGATTTAATAACACTATTAGGCAGGCTTTGTCTTGTCACAGAGTCAGCTTCAGCATTCATTAATAACAACCTGCTCCAGTGTGCTACTCTGTCCTTTTGAATTCAGGAGTGATTTAGTACTATTGACATTCTCCTCTTCTCTATATAGCAGAGTTCAGCAGTCACTCAGTGACAGCACAGATATATGGAAGGAAGAAATGTCTAGACCTGTTCATTATAAAGGCCGTTACAGACCTGTCTTGTGCTGACATCTCCTGACAATGTCTGTAGATCATATTGGGAGAGAGGTTTAATGTTTCTCCAAACACACAGCACAGACTACAGCTGACAATCAGCTGATGGCACAGATCTGCGCCTGCATGAGAGGAAATATATCTACCATACTGGGCAAATAAATGAATTAATAATGTAATAACGTATGTTATGCTCTACCCCGCACAAAAAGAAATGCAGCTCTTTGAGTTGTTGAACCATGGAGGTATACGTCATTGAATACACACAGGGTTTTTAAGTGGGTTTGTCATGTCTTCAACATTGAGAGTAAACCTGGCTGTAGGCCCTCTTTTGTATCATCAACATCACTTTTAGCCATTTTTAAATAAATATCACAAAGCTAAGAGATTGGTGAGAAATTGGCCAAATATTTAGAATATTAAATTATAACATTATAAATAAAATGTAGACTACTAAAACATTATGTTTTCAGACCGCTTTAATTTGCAACGGGCAATGGAACGCTCTTACTTCTCAATAAATTGGGTGATTGGGCCTTGTTAATACCTTGCAACCGCCGATGGCGCAATACAAACCGCACTTTACACGATTGCCTGTTAACTGCTTGGTGTTAAGAAGGCTTAATACAACTCACACAGCATAGAGAGAGAGAGTTATGTTTGTATTTAGAGAAAGGATGAGAACTAGACGCGTCGCAATTCAGGGCAATTGCAAAGTGTGGTTGCGCCGACGCCGGTCGTGGGCTGCGGCCGCCGGGACTCGAGGAATACGCTGGGAGGAATACTGTCGGAGGCTGCGCCAATTACATTGTCACGTCTCTCATGAGATCACTTGCGTTTCATTTTGAGAGGATCGATCCACCCCGAAATAATGTTTTTGCATCAAACGGTTACATTTTGCGCATTTGTGGCGCCCCCTATGGATCAAAGCGGAAATGCTTTTGGGGATCCGTTGAGTAAACCACCCTTGACATGTGATTCAAATTTGGGATTGACTGGAGGTTTTGTTTGTGATTTTTGGCCTTTTTTGTAAAACGGGCCCCTCCCGCTAACTTTGGAAGCCATTTAAGGACGAACCGTAAGGACTATCAAAATTCTGCTTGGAGATGTTTATCGCATGGGTCCAGAGATCATGTGTACCCATTTTTGTGAAATTTGGACAAAATATGTGGGAGGAGGAGCGAAAAGTGTGTTTTGAAGAAAATTCAAAATGGCGGAAAATCTATCCTGACACAAATGGGCGTGGCCTATATGGGGCCTATATTGCGTCGTGACCCAAGGAATCCAGGGAAAAATAAATTTTGATTTTACGACCTACGGTTCAAGAGTTATAGGCCAAAACGTAAAGTGGGCTGTTATAGCGCCACCATGTGGCCTACTGGTGTAATTATTTTATTAATAATTTGGCAATAAACTATGAACCTCCCCTCCAAGTTTTTTAACTCTAACCTTTACGGTTTCTGAGAAAAAAAAAATACTTGAATTCTTTCATTTTTCCATTAAAGTGGATGGGGAAATTTAATGCACTAATAAATCAATATCAATTAAACTATGTAACCAATCTCTTAGCAAAGTACAAGCACAGGATTCCCGCTGAAGCCGGTCATTTTTACATATGGCACGAAATTGGGAAAAATAAACTGTGGGAGGAGTAGCGGACGATAAAAAAGTTTATCTAGAATAATAAAGTCGGTAGAGTACTATAGTCTGGTTGCCCATTCGGGCAACCACACTAAATAGAAACAAATGCATGTACACATGTGTGCACGCAGCTGTGTACATACCTACTGTACATGGACATACATCCACTCACCCTTTTCAGGCTTATTGTCCTCTAAAGGTGTTGAAACATCTCTTTCTGTTTCCTTCTCCTCTCTGGCTTGGCTGGACTGCAGAACCTTCTGCCCTTCAAGTTGTTCTGCAAAAAATGTGCAATTTAAAGTGGTTTGTTTATAAACAGGAGGAGAAACCTGCATGTAGCCTGCCATGCAGATTAATCACATTGCACAAATCCATCTTTTCACCTGCTTTCTGCCACGATGCTTCAAGATAATATATTTTTTTTAAATACAGTATAATAACACTGATAATTAGATTTGTAACTTTCTTAACGTTCTTACAAGGTTTATTCACCAGGCCAGGGATTGGATAGGGAAATAGTGTGTGTGTGGGGTAGGAGAGTAAGTGTGATATAGACTCTTTAATTTGTATTGATGTATCAGTGCTTTAGCTAGGATAAGGATAAGACTTCCGCCAAACAGGAAGAAACGATGATATAGTGGAGTATTCCCCTGGACAAATGTGAGGTCTTGGCAGCATGCAGTGTACAGTCATCTTTGAAGTTAGAACAACTCCATTTCCCAGACACACCCTCTTCCCCTCCTATAGCCCATGGCTCTCTCCCTCTCCCTCATGTCGTTTCTCTCTCCCTACCCAACCATCTATCTCAATCACTGCCAGACATATGGGTTAGGAGAGGTTCCCATTCTCCACCAACAGCCAACATGAAAACATCAGCGTGTAGTGGCATGCCTCCCGTTAGCCACCCCAAGCCAAAGTGGATGAGAACTTACCATTAGCATGTCAGGTTTTTACTTTTCAATATACTCTGCAAATACAGGGCTGAAAATGGGGGAATCCTTCCGTTTACTTTGTACAGGTCATAAGTCAAAACTCATTGAGCTAAATGACATGAACCCTGACGTGTCCCTAGGTGAAGAGATTGAGTGTGGAGGGAAAAGGGGAGGGGGCCTATGGGGGACTCCAGTCAATGAAGTACAGTATATAAAGTGGAGAGACTAAACGACGATCATAGATCATTATCGTCTTCGCCAGTTGACAGGCCGGGAAGTGAAGACCATGTTTTCGCCCCCTGGACGTGTGTGTGTACAGTATGTATTGAAAGAGTCACTTTAGTCACCTTTCCTCTAGTTGGGCTGTTTTTGTGACGAAATTTCATAAAATAACCTTGTTTCATAGACACAAATCATAGATATTTTTCTCTTGTTGGCATCTTGATTGATGCTCAGCATTGTGCTCAGCATTTTTATACACATCACAGAGCATAATAGGCTAGCATGTCTATGTTAATTGCTTAATTGTATCAAGCAGTACACCTGTATGGAAGCATCTGCATTTGTTATGTTTCACCACTCATGTATTCACCGTTTTCCTTATATTTGTCAGCAGTCTGTAGAAAGTAGCAATGAAAATGTTATTAATGTAATGTACAGATGTTTTCACACACACACACACACACACACACACACACACACACACACACACACACACACACACACACACACACACAGGTGAGCTCAACTGCAGGGTTTCTGTGTGACTCAGGTTTGTAATGAGTAGGTCTGGATGACAGCATGTGTGTTTTATTGCTGCTACACACACACACACACACACACAGCAACAGCACTGTACACATTGGACCACCCCACTTAACCTGGTCAATACACGCTCGACCACTCCACCTAGAGCAGCGATTCTCAACCTGTGGGCCGGGGCCCACTTGTGGGCAGATTTTCAAGTAGAACCTGATCTATGCAACATAAAGTATAGGCAGCGTAGTGTGTGCAGCAGCAGATCACATCTTACATACATACTGTACAGTGTGTGTGTATATGTGTGCATCTCTCACACACACACACACACACACACACACACACACACACACACACGTATGTGTATATATATATATCAATGAATAAATATAAATGATATGCAGAATATACTGCATATCATTTATATTTCATATCCTCTGAAAGAACAGCTGTGAATCAGGCCCAACCTACGATTAAGTAAATGTCTCAGTATCACACAATTTTCCTCCTAAGCTTACTGTATCCCCTTTTGCGTAAGATAGCCTTCTGTATTTAAATATGATACAGGGATTTAAGCAACAATAGGCAATAGATTGATAACCTATTCAAATGATCATACAGGGCTTTTAATTAACAACAAGTAAGACGCGCGAACGCTCGAAGCGAACGCAGCTCGAAAATATTGTGTATTTACGGACTCTGTGTGTGTGTGTGTGTGTGTGTGTGTGTGTGTGTGTGTGTGTGTGTTTGTGTTTTGACTGTAGCTGCACTCTGGCGCCCTCTGTCGGCCGCAGCGCCGCACCCAGGCAGTGCACTGCACACAGACAGACAGACAGACACACAAGCCGAGCAGACTTTCATAGTAAGCTCCACTTGGGCGGAGGCGCGCCGCGTTCGCAATAAGCACCATATATTATGTTCTGGTTGAAGTGGGCCACACCTGTGAGAAGCACACAGCGCTGTTGCTGTCTCTTGGATCAGCTTCTAGTTACAGTAAGTTAGCAGGATGCCCAAGATATTACTTAAGGTTATATATAAGCTTATGATTGTTTAAAAAAAGAATCATAAGCTGTGTATTGTAACAGTTACTGTAACTGGTAGTAGAACTTGAGCCATAGCACTTTGTTTGTTTATTATTAAAATCATCAACAGGATTAACTCTCAGTTCTCAGCTAATCAACTAAGTCAGCCAAAGGGTCTCAACCAATAATTTTGTTAAAAAAAAAGAAACAACGCCAAAACAGAGGTTTCTCAGCCTAATGCTATGATGGCAGAAGATTAAACACACACACACACACACACACACACACACACACACACACACACACACACAAAACACTTGAAGACCAGCACACATATACATAATATTTCTGTGTGTGTAAACATACATTGTGTGTCCATGCAAGCACACTCACACAAACACGCACGCACACACCAAATACATATGCAAACACCAGCACAGTTTCATACCCACAAACGCATGTACTTACATGTGTATTCATTCTCACATGACGTGTACAAAGATTCGCTAACATGCACACACCCACACACTGCAAGGTTGATTGATAGGCAGTGTGAGGGTCAGGGTCTGGTTGGTGTCAGGCAGTTAAACTTCACTCTGTCATTATAGGGAGGAGACCTCCTGTTGCCCCCCCTACGTCTATTCTCATTACAAACACACACACACACACACACACACACACACACACACACACATAATACAGGAATTACGTAGGAATTAGGAATTACGGAATTACGTAGACACAAAAGTAAATGACACAGCACTCACACTGTAAATGCCAAATTATTAAACAGAAAGAAACCACTTACAGAAACAATTGTTGGATGTGTCATTATCAGTGAGCTCAGCTCTGGGGCTTCTCTATGACTAAGGGATATAATGAGAAGGTCTGAATGACAAACGTGTGTGTTTTACTGCCAGGGTGGGTGCGTGTGTGCGTGCACATACACGCACACACACACACACACACACACACACACACACACACACACACACACAAACACACAGCCACACTCACACAGTTTCTCTCTCAGATGACACAGTGCTCTGCTGATTCCTCAATGTCCAGGAATTAGGCCTGATGACACAGACACTTTTGAAGGTTGTGTTTTGGTGCGTCTGAAACGCCTGCCCCGTCCTTTGGGGGCGAGGAGGGCCAGCACACCTGTAGCCTGTGTTGAATAAGCTCTAGAGACATCTGGACTCAGCACATCTCACAGCACTGGGATCTCACTGACACCACTTAATGGCAATGTTTAAACGCTGATCGATTGTTTAAAAAAAGAGAAAAGGAATGAAAATGCAGACAGCATTGCTGACTGAAGGGCAATTTTATGGTGGGGGGGGGGTAAAGGAGAGAGTCAGTGAGTGAGTGAGAGAGAGAAAGATGGCAGGTAAACACAGATACACTTCATAACACAGGAACCTGTTGCTATTAGAAAGGAAAACACCTTGTTATGATTATATGATCAGGACTGACATTAAATTTGCTTGACCAGTAAATATATTTGTCGATTCACTCTCATCTGCGTAAGCACTATACTGACACACTTGATGCCATGGCCATCAACTGCTTTAGTTGCTAGATGCATTGCTGTTTTCCTACTCATTCTGTTCTTTTCCATTTCTCATATCTTCTGGTCAGTACAGTACAGTGTCCACTGTCGAGTACAGTATATAGTCTCAATGTGTTTAAACTTTAGAACTTGTCGTATGATACTGCCTGCTGTCATCTTGTTCTCTGAGCTCGTCCCTCAACTGAACCATCACTCTCCACCCTTAGAGGACCACATGGAGGGTCAACGAAATTCACAACACACCTTGTTTAATGATTCCTAATATAACCAAAGTATGGGTTGCTGTCATTTTGTGAGAAATGTTCTCTGATAATGCATTTGTCTTGAAACAGATACATAAGAATCTCCTGGCTGATTCACGTCACAGAACAACGGCTGATAGTGAGAGGCCGGCTCTGTTCTTGTTATTCTAGCTTATACTGGACATGATCTTGGTGTTTTGTCCGTGTTATTTTAGCCTGCTGGACATGGACCAGATGACCCTTGAGACTCAGGCCTTATCCTCTGTCTCCTTATTGGCTATAGCCATGAAACAACAATGCCTTTCACTACTGGTTACAGTCAGACACACAAAGGGCGAGAGGAAGAGAGACACAAGTGCAGAGGAGAGAGCTACTGTAGGAAGGCAGGAGAACGGTAAAGGAAAGGAAATGAGAGGGAGAAGAAACAGGGGAGAGACCTCGTGTGTGTGTGTGTGTGTGTGTGTGTGTGTGTGTGTGTGTGTGTGTGTGTGTGTGTGTGTGTGTGTGTGTGTGTGTGTGTGTGTGTGTGTGTGTGTGTGTGTGTGTGTGTGTGTATCAGGCAAACGTGTGGTGTTTTGAGCGATTGGCTGATATAAAAAAAGAAAGGAACAGAAGATTAGCGGGACTGGGATAATAAGATAGGATAAACGCATATACTGTACATAGATGAACACAAATGAATAGAAGCTACTCTCCATCAATAGTGAAATAAAAATGTCAATTAAGGATATAAAACAGCAAATCAACAAAACACCAGCAATATCAGTTTTTAAAAAATGTTCATGATCAAATATTTATAACTTAATTTGTCCCCAAAAGAAATTGACTGTGATTGGAAAAAAAAAAGACTGGCGACATGTTAAATGTCAAGTACAAAGTTTTGAAAGCCTTACTTTCCATGTGCACGTGAATGGAAAATTCATGTGGTCAAAGAAATTCTGGTGGACTGTAAACACAGCTGAAAGTCTTTAAAGGCTGAGCATTGTACTTCAATTACAAGGGGAGAGGATAACGTGTATTTGTTCCTTGTCAGTGGGTCTTAGTTTTTACACACACACACACACACACACACACACACACACACACACACACACACACACACACACACACACAGGATGTGGACATGCAGTGGTCTTATCAGCTGAGCTCATCACAACATCAAAGATGCTTCTAGTTCAAAGCCTGGTGAAACCCTCCTCTGATTCCTCCTATGTCGTAGAGGACACGTTAATGAAGGGGTATTATGCATGTGAATGAACCTGCAGTACAGAGCAGCTTACAAGTTTTTTTCATATTTTATTTTCAACATTACATTTCCTATGCAAGATGGAATAGTGGAGACTGGGGATCAGGCAGTTTACTACATCAACTATAATCAAGTCCATGAATTAGTTCTAATCAGTGAATTGCAGGTTACTGATGAGTTATAAGTAACCACCCATTTCAAAACACCCCTATGAGTTCAACAGAAATTACAGATTTTTGCGGTCAACTCAGAACTCCCAATGTAGATTTCCAATGGATCCACAGTACGTTTTCTTCTTGGATATCATCTCTGTCATTAATCAAACTTTTCAATTTAAATGTTGCCGAGATATTATTAATGCCTACATGAAAGTCAGATAAAATACTGCACTGGATAGTTATATGCCAAGTACACAGAGTTTACTGGCCACAAACTAGAGGCCATAGTGTTGAAATTGTTCTACGTAAAGGATGGGAACTGTAGAGATCAGGCATTTTTAAGGTCGCTCCAAATAATCCGCTTGTAAAGACAGGAAGGATGTATTTCATGTTAGATCAACAATGGAAAGTCTTGTGGTGTGTGTGTGTGTGTGTGTGTGTGTGTGTGTGTGTGTGTGTGTGTGTGTGTGTGTGTGTGTGTGTGTGTGTGTGTGTGTGTGTGTGCGTGCGCGTGGGTGCGTATACTCAATAGTCGAAGGTTAGTGTTCAAAAACGGTGAAAGGTCAGCAGAGGGAGGAAAGCAGATAAAGAGGTTAAAGAAACCAAAGGTACCAGAGCACAGTACTGCCAGGGACCAGCCAAGGAGACTTTGGCTGAATGCGCACACACACACACACACACACAGCCAAAAAGAAGGGGAAAAAAATAAATAATCACACAGGAACCTGCTGGGTCAACTGTAGATAGAGAGAGAACAATGCTCAGCAGTTACCTGGCAACTGTTGCAAGCCAGCAGTACACTTGTTTTCTTTAGCTTACGGTACGTATTTCGAAGCCATGGTTAAATACAATACCGCTGCAAAACAAGTGTTCCTCTTCCCCAACACTCATCTGAACGTGGAGTGGTGTTGTTGTGAATGGGTATAGTGCACCAGCTTAATTTGTCGGTGTGGGAACATGGTTTCAGTTCCGCATTCCCAAAAAATGATTCGGTAGGGGGCTGTTCGGTTCGGTATGGCTAAACCCCTAGTCTCATGTGTAGCTTACTCACCATACTGTAAAAATAATATAAGGAAATTATTGCCTCAGACGTGCTTACGGTTAATGTATACAGTAGTTTGTTGCACAACTGTCACTCGACAAAGATGACATATTTTCAACAACATACAAGTGCCCAGCGACAAAGTTATGAACACGGTTTATAACGAACACATTAGCCTTGTTAAAAAAATATGATCAGCCAGTGCCAACATTTAGGTTGTAATGATGACAATACCACCACTCACCACTGTGCAGGTAGGTTTTAGTCCAACATACATACACACTTCTGGAAGAAAAGTTTGTAAAAAGACAGCCAAGAACGAAAATAAAAATGTTGTGAAGGCACAAGACACAGGTGTCTTCAGGATTGACTGGTTAGTAGCCTAAGCCCTATACTATTGTCCTAGTTACTGTAAGTATGGATAAAGGGATAAAATGGTGGCAACATTATTTTCTATTCTTTTCACAACCTGAGTAGGCATCCGACCACATCACTAAATATCAGAGTATTCCTAACTTAATGTTTCACTTCATTTCTTCTAATTCTATGTCAGTTGAACATACAATTGGATAAGTTGTCCAAAATCATCTCCCACAACATTGCTCTATTTCAAGTATTGCTTAAGTTGGAATCCCTCCTTGAGCCTGATGAACTCCAGTCACCGGCTGATTAAGATATTTGGGCATCCTAAGCACTCCAACCATCCATTCAGGTATCACTGTTTGCCAGTCTTTGGGGATAAATCTCACTTAAACCCACTGCTAACAAAGAGTTATAAACTCCGGGAAAAGCACTTCTGTGGCTTACATAGCAAGATGCTTCTTGTGTGGCTATCAATACACAATGCTGACAGAGCATAAAGATCAAATCATGTGTATCTTGAGATGCACATGGGAATGGCGTGGCTCCAATGTGGATGTCTGACTTCATGTAGCCAGCCTGATGAGAGCTTGACTTCATTTATATAATGAATGTTAAAGTATGGCCGATGCCTGTTGTGAACGATGCCTGTTGGAAACGCATGCCCCTCCGGTTATGGAATACCCATTGTACCCGTTGTCAGAATACCTAGTGAGGCCAGGCTATGATGTCATATTGCTGACATCAGGGATATCCATATGGGCATAAAAGGCATACCGAGATCTCCATATATGGGCATAAAAGGGACTCAGAGAGACACACATACTGTACGCGCAGATCTGATCGACTTCCAACTCAGCACAACACACCCTCGGGTCTTCTGTGATACACACGGCAAGTTTGTGTGATACAGTTTGAAGTCGATCGGTTACATATGTGGTGGACGTTAGACATACCCAGAGACAGACAGATATTCCATGCCGTTATAGATACATTGATATATATCTTCTGTGTGTGTGTGTGTGTGTGTGTGTCTGTGTCTGTCTCCAATGTATAACTTGGGGACTGTCCGACCGACAGACTTCAAACCTGGTGTGCTGCCGATGATCCGGCATGGCCGGTGTGTGGACGTCCAACTACCCAGACATATAAAGCTCAGCTTCTTCTCTGCGACTGTAGAGTCTGTTTGCCTATATGAATGCTGGACCCTGAAGCCTGCCCAACATAAGTCCCTGAGAGGGGTACTACAGTACATCCACACTACATCAGAACCCTACATGCAGTACTAAACATCAACCAGGATGAACACATTACCAACAAGTATCTGTATGGGGGCATAACAGCCAGGAAAATGAGGCTGGCCAGTCACTGCCATAGACACCAGGAGCTCCCAGTCAGCGAAATTGTGCTGTGGGAGCCAACAAACACGCATCAATCACAAGGGCATCCCACACCTACGTGGAAGTGCTAAAGAAAGATGCAAGGGTGGAAAGTACTGCGTGGCGAGCTAGCCTCTCTTTTTTTTACATCAATGTTAAGATGCCACAAGCGACACATAGTTTGTGCATTTCCTGAGTTATATGGTACTAGACTGGACTAGAGATACAGGGAATAATGTGCCTCTTGTAAGCACACGTGCATGCTGGTTTTACCATACAGTACAATCACAAAGTAATGTGATTATTGCAATAGCCTCTGGTCTGACTGCACCTTTAGGTGGGATGACACAGGAATTCTGAAGGGGAAACAAATAAGGTTGCATGAATATACTGTCAGACACTGAGAACCTTGAATAAATACACGATAAGACGAGTGTGTGTGTGTGTGTGTGTGTGTGTGTGTGTGTGTGTGTGTGTGTGTGTGTGTGTGTGTGTGTGTGTGTGCGCGCCCATGGGCTATGCAACAGGTGTGAACTAAAGTGTAGATCTGAATTCACACTCCAATCAATAATTACCCCCTCCTTCTGCAAGTCTCCACCCAGGTATTAGAAACTACTTTACCTGTAATTGTAGACCTGGCCTTCAGCTGAACTGCAGCTGGGGGTGACTGGTAAAGCCATGCGCACACGCACACACTCTTTCATGCAATCAAAAACGTTGCCAACCAATTCCAGCTTGAGAACTTGAGGGAACCCTATTGCCCAATACATCAGAAGTACTTGGTGAATGAAAGACATCTTTCGTTTAGTACTCAAAACACAAATCCCTAAAATAGTGCCTGCCATGTGTTATCTATCTAGCAAAAGTAAATCTTTCAAGTAAATCTTTCAATCTGGATCACACAGAATCCTAAATCTAGCCTGAGCCTAAAGCGGTTCAAAATGTAGCCTTAAATTTTTGTGCTTTAAATATTCTTACAATAACTAATCTGTGCCTGAGGATATCTGAAAGCAGCCTGTCACCCTTCAGTCTCATGTTACACTATTCAAAACATGTCCTGTTCAATCCTCAAGTAAATATCTAAAGATATGTCCTTAGGTACCTTCATAGAAGAGACACAAACAGGCACACTCACAAGACAAAAAAAAGAGAGTAAATGTGTTCACCGTGGCGCGCACACACACACACACACACACACACACACACACACACACACACACACACACACACACACACACACACACACACACACACACACACACACACACACACACACACACACACACACACACACACACACACACACACACACACACACACACACACACACACACACACACACAAAAGATTGGTTCTTATACTTCAATACCCAGGGGGATCAACATCTTATCTCATGGATCAACTGTCTCCTCATTAATCAGATGGCTGGCAACAACTACAGTGGGATTTTTCTCTGCATGTGTGTGTCAGTCACAATCTGTGACAGGCAGGAAATACTCCCACAAAAGCATGCTGGGAAAACATGCACCAGTCAACAAGTGTCTGAAGACAATTAACAGAAAAAGAAACCCCATACAGAGGCATTTAGTAAGCATGTACACATGTACATACACACAACACACACGACAGAGAAAAGCGAAAAGTCCCTTTAGTGTTGCCATGTTTTAGAGGTCACTACAGGGCATTGCAGGGACAATGGAGGGAGTCAGGGAGGGATGAACAAGGAGGAGTGGATAAAGTTTAGGGGGGGTTGAAGGGAGGGACTCGAGGGAGGGAGAAGCAATGAGAAGGAGAATATGGATAAAAAGAAAGAGTGACAGAAGCAGAAAAGGAAGGACAGCAACAGCAGAGGAAGGGCAGCAGAGTGAACAAGGCGGCACATAAGAATGACATAAGGAGGAAGAGAGGAAGAGAGAGAGACTGTTGAGAGGGGGATAGATAGACCTTTATTGAACCCTGAGGGGAAATTCAGGTGTCATAGCAGCACCAAGCATTAAACATAGGAAATACAAATAAAATGTAATGAAGATAAAATATAAAAGTGACTAGGCTTAAAGTCATGCTGTGTAACATTCATGGTTTAAAAGTCTTTTTGGCAATGCCTCTGGCGACGTTCCGGTCACTACAGGATTTAAATCTATACGGAACCTACCTCACAAAAGAAATGCTGCAGGGTCCTAGGGCTCACCGGTATTTTGGAATGCAATAATAAGTTGTCAGAAACTGTATTTATTAAAGTTAAAATACATAAATAAATACATTTCCGGTACTTTTCCGATGGATGCATTACTTTGGCGTCAGGGGTAGACAATCCCAAATTAAAAATAGCTCTTAATAATGTTTAAAGAAGTTGTCAAAAAAATAACATTTATGAGGAACGGTTATTGTGAAAAATAAACCAGTGAAAGATCAATTTCTGTTTTGTTACTAACAATTTTGTATAATATGGGTATATCAAAAGAAACATTTTTTAATAGCGCCTTGTTACATGTACGTTTCATTCGATTTCCAATTAGAACATAATGTAGGGAAAACCGTGTATAATTAAGGTATAACTGTGTTTGTTTCTGTCTAAAGAAACACATATTTCTAATTACGAACACATAATTTCTAATTACACCTTATTGCGTCTAATTACGTGTACCGTAAATTAGGCTGCGACCGCTTTAAAGTCTGACCTAGCCACCAGTGCTTGGACTGACTGAGTTAGCATAATGGATAAACCAGTGGTGTGTTCTACCGTCAGATGCTGTGTACGGCGTATACCTTGAGATTTTTTTCCGTCGCTACCGTATACCTTCAAAAACTGTTTCATCCATTGAAAACGCGAGAGCGTATACCCACGACCACGCGCATCGTATCATAGCGTATACCTTCCGAAAAAAACTAGAACACAACACTGGGATAAACTATTACATAATTAAAGGCTTAAAGGCTTTTATCAACTCTGATTCTAATTCTGCTTATCAATTTCGGTTCTTATGAATTCCCCATTTTGGTTCCATAAGTTAAAATCTTTTTTTAGAAAAAAGTGTAAAATGTATACATTAATAAATCAACTAAACACAATTGTCCCTGTAAACTATTTACATAATCCATGACAACACAGTGGAAAGCAGTAGCAGTTAAAGCTCGTTGCATGCTTTATTTACATACTGTAGGAAATCTACTGGGCCCTTGATTAGGATTTAATCAATCCGATTCCTACTTTAGGAGCCTAATTTCGATGCCCATCCCTACATACATGGATTTACGGTATATGTGCGCACTATTGTCAAAGATACAAGCATAGGAGTAAGAGAAGGCAAGAGTAAAGAGACTACAAGAGATGAGGAGGGGATAGTGGGAGGGAGTAGAACTGATCACCCCTGATCCCCAGTGACCTTTGGGTTTTGACCCTCACCACACCCTGTCATTCAGACCCGTACTCTTAATGGGCCTTAAGGCCTACTGCAAGGCTAAAGTTCAACCTCGGCGGGCAAAGGTCAAACAAGAGGACTCAGGGTCCAGGAAGGGTATTAAGGAGTACGTAGACACTTGAGGAGGAAACACACAAAGATACAGGGACTGCAGAGATGGGGTGGGGGAGATAGAGATAGAGAGAGAGGGAGAGAGAGGGAATGGGAAGAGAGGAGAGGATAGCAGCTAAAGGAGCCATTCCTCTGCTCTCCATACTGTAATTATAGCTGTCAAAACTAGAATGATGAGCAATCTAAACAGGGAGTCAGGGGCCTCTAATTTAAACTCTTTACCATTTTAATATTTATTTCTGTGTCATTATATGGTGATGGCAAAACATGGGAGAATGAAACAGGCTCTTTGCTTCTCTGATCTCCCCATCTCCCCAGAAAGCCCTCCAATTACTCATGTGCGTGCACCCGCACATGAGTGTGTGTGTGTGTGTGTGTGTGTGTGTGTGTGTGTGTGTGTGTGTGTGTGTGTTGTGAAAGGGTGTCTATACAAACATGTGGGTGATTTGTTTTGTCGTCTAACTGCTGTTTGTGTGTCCATGTGTGTGTACATACTATGCATCTGTTGTGTGAGTGAGCACCAAGCATGTGTGTCAGCTGTCTGCCAGTGTGTTTATGTATTTACATTGTGTTGCCAGTGCTTGCAACAGTTACAGGCCTTACCATCTAATAAAGAGCAGCCTACAATGGTTCATGTCATCCTCCCAAAGTCAGATAAGGAGGATCAACACAGCCATCTCTTATTCTTTCCGACATCTCATACATGAGCCCTCTCCAACAGCTTCCAACCATCCACGACCACCTCTGGATTTAATTTGACTTCCCTTTCTCTCCATGTACCATCTTTCACCCTTCTTTGTCTAACTTTCTAAGCTCACACTACTAAATATACAACTTATGTCTTGCCTCAGATTCCTAATATTCCCCTTGGACTAACATTCGATCAGCTTTAGTGACATCTAAATTTAAAATCCATCTCAACACCTTGTCAGCATTAACATGTCACTTATTTACTCGGCAACAAAATAATAATCCAAATTATGAAAGTTTTTGGATAAACGTTTAGATAAATAACTGGTTTTCATTTTTTGTTTGCCAGGGCAACTGTTACATACTGTACAGAATATGAATAATAAGTGGATCATGTATGACTGTCATTGTAGATTTAAAGTCTCGTTTTTAGCGGTGCCAACCGCTCTATACGTGGCTTTGACTCGGTGTCTGTGTGTCTGTGTGTCCGTATGAGCCCGGGATGAGCACGGCAAAGAAGCAACACATACAAACACACGCACACACACACACACACACACACACACACACACACGGACTTGGAGATTGCCTATGCCATCTCTCCTCTCATTTGCCACACGTGCCACCGGTTATCAAAGAGGGGTCCAGGGACCCCCAGGGACGTCCGCCCGTATGAGCCCGGGATGAGCACGGGATTTTAAACAGCTATAACTCCAGTTTGCAGCATGCCACCAAGTCGAAATTTGGTATGTGGACTTAGACCACCAATACGGGCCGAGCATGAATTGCTCAAGCCCCACCCCTCTGTCTTCCCATTGGCTGGCCTTTAAACAGCCATAACTCAAGTTCGCAGCATGCTACGGAGTACAAATTTTGGACATGGACTAAAACCACCAATAGGGACAAACTGTAATTACTTAAGCCCCGCCCCCTCTGTCTGCCCATTGGCTGGGCTTTAAACAGCCATTATTCCAGTTTGCAGCATGCTACCAAGTACAAATTTGGTAAGTGGACTCAGACCACCAATAGGGACGAACTGAAATGAGTTAAGCCCCGCCCCAAAGGCACCGCTTCCTTCACACAGGGTGTGATTTTTCTACAATATGTCACATCTAAGTGATAAATGGCACAGAATAAAAAGTATGGAAACCTATTTTCAATTCAAAAGACAACAGGCAAATACTTCTTCAATTCATACTATTGTATTAAGTGTTATTAAAGCTTCAAGCTCTAAATCTGCTCACAAATAGAGCAGATATAGATATATTTTGCAGGAAGAAAGGTTCCGTATGTCTTTTCCGGCAGGAAGCAGAAGACCAAAAACTTAAATGTATGCACATCAACTTAACCTCTTTCACAAATGATGTCCCAGATTTCAGCAGAATACATCGTTATTAAGAGAATGTATTAATTATTAAGCTCTCCACTCTCTTGTTTGAGATAATTTCTAGTTCAGAACACACACAAAGTTGCAGACACTCCTGGATAACCCAGAGACGTCTATGGGGGTAGATAGATAAATACAACTATCACACACACACACAAACCTGGAGGGTTTCAGCATTAGGCAGGAAGTACTTGGGGGGATCTGAACTACTTCTCCCATTTCCTTTAAAGGATTAGTTTTTTTTAGGGTTCTTATTATTACACTCTAATCTCCTCTCCACCTGCAGCATTTCATCCCATCTTCCACTGATCTTTCATAATAAATAACTAATTAATTGTTTTTGAGAATTTCATTGAACTATTTAAGGGCCACATGAAAACTAGCACACTATCTCTAGTGGCTGCCATGTTCCAATTTATTGAGAGGTGTTGGGGACAACTGTTCTCATATTTTGTCCTAAAATCTATAACGTGTAGGTAGGGCCTGACCGATACTGGATGTTTTGAGCCATGGCTTTCAATTATGTTTTTATAGCATGCACCTTACGTATGTATATCTGATATTGTTGTCCTGTTATCTGACTTCTGTCTTTGTTTCTTTCTTATGACTATATTTTGTAACAGCAAAGTGGATGAAATTAATTTCACACACCCTTTTACTCCAGTAGACTTACTCTACAGAATGCTTTGTTAAGGTGAGTAGCACGAGTTGATAATGGGAGATATAGACCCAAACCCTAGTTTATACTTCATCACACAACATTGTCGCTTACTGAAAATATCTAACTTCTAGCTTTTTGGCAAGAAACACCGGCACTTAAAGATGGATCGATAGATTGATGCGTGTGTGTATAAAATACAAACGAAGGTATGTATTTATTATTATTTTTTGATTTTTATGAAATGTTGTGCGAGTCTAATTTAGGCTCAAGGCTGAGGAAAAGTTACAGATGGTAGAGAACAACAAAGTGAGGTCAACATCAAGCATCCTCAAAAGGAGTGTCTCATAAGGGGAGTAAGTGAGCCTATAGGGCTGATTTAGCACACTTATCCCAGTTGGACAGGTGAGGTGGTTTCTAGTGGACCAGCATTGAGTCCCTCTAGAGACCAGGACCCACTGGAAAGTGGGCCCTCCTTATAAGGGGTCATTCTTGGGCTAAGTGCCCTGGGCTATAAAGGCTTATCCAGGTTAGAAAGGTGGCATTCTTGTGGTACTAATTGGTGGAATCCAACACTCTTTGCCCTCCACTGTGGCCACAAGTCTACAATAACGGTGGCCCAGATATCTCTCTACTGCATACCACTTCATCTAATTCCTGGAAGTCAAAGTGCAACAATTTCGTTAACTGTCAGAGAGGTCAAGAAAGATAAGTGATATTTATAAATGTTATGAAGACAGCATAATCCCAAAGAGCGAGATGCTGCCTTGCCCATTGAGAAGACATCAAATGAACAGCACATAATGCAAACACAGGCTCAACTTACGAGCGGCAAGCGGATATGAAATATATCTGCTGTCAACATAATATCGTCCAAGGTGACTCCCGCTGTCAGATCAATACTGCATGCATATGGTCACTATTCAAGGTTGACTGATCCTTCCAATCTAGATACATAGATGTATGAATGTGTCTTTAACGTATGTTCAGTTAATATAGAGCCATGGCCTGCAGTTACAGAACATTTGCTTTTGCAGGTACTTTAGAAAGGTAATATGATGAGAAGCTGTGAAATCCAACCAAGGTCATACAGGCACCTGTGACCTGTGTTTGTGGTCAAGACCCCTAAGACCCGCCCTGAGGGTGTTGACATCATGTCTGGACAATAACAAGTCAGACAAAACACCTCTACACAGTAACATTCTTAGAGTTCATTTAACTACAAAGAGTATGCAAATTACAGATGTTAATTTTGAATTTGTACGGTGTGACTCTGTAGGAGGCGAGCCTTTTTTTCCAGATATGTTTTATATTTTTTGTAATGTTTAACTTCAATTTTATAATGGAGGTCAAAGGGGTTTGGATCAGGCCATACAGTATAAATGTGGATGCATCGATACATCATGAAGATTAAGTAAATTATAGACATTATGGCATGACTCTTGCCTAGAGAACACAATGCCTCAATACAAATCAAATCAAGAGATTAAATGTGCAAGGTTCCTTATTTCCCTGCGTTACATGTTCACCTAGTTTCGGTGGAGATTTGGTATAGAAGGAAAAAAGGAGTGGGCCAAGGATAAAGCCCTGGGGGACTCCGTTCAACAAATAATATAGGGTTAAGTGGTTAATAAAGAACTGCAGTGGAACTGCTGAAGCGGGGAGCAGACGAACAGAGGTCAGGTATGGCCAGAATAAGGCATTAAGAAAGTAACTGAGGGAGAGACGGAGTCAGGGAGGTCAGTAATGGGAGTGTAGCTAAGAAAACAAGTCAAGTCTACTCCAGACGATGTCTGGCAAGCCTGAAAGCCAAGTTTGAAAAAGAAGCACTTTAAAAAAAAAAGAGGCATATAAAAAAGGGAGACATTTTCTTTGTATAAATTATATGATACAGTCCTAACTAACAAACAATTAACTAGGAAAGTATGTAGATCTCCGGTGTGGCGCCAATGTGGATCTTGGACTTCATGTGGCCAGTCTGTAACATCAGTCATCTATATCTATGACTTTAAATTTGGGCATGGTTTCAGCATGATCACAGCCCCCCGATGACTTTCATTATAAAATGTATGTTCAATATTTTAAAAAGTATACAACATTGTGAATACAAAAGAGTAATACATACAAAATGTGGCACTGATCGGTCCAGTGGTTTGCGAGATTAGCCACACGCGCGCACACACACACACACACACACACACACACACACACACACACACACACACACACACACAGCTGGCCTCTTGCAAAGCCACACCGTAAAACATTTACTGGGTTTGACAGTGATTTAAATGTCGTCTCTGGAGATTCATTGAATATTCATCACACATATGGTTTTGGGACATCCCCAAATGTACTGGATAAATCATAGAAAGAAAATAACTCGAGAACAAATTTGAATTCAACACAGGGGACTGGCAGCTGAAATTATGTTGAAAACAGACTGAATGCACAGACCCAAAAAAAATGCACAGTGCAAAAACTTTTTCCAAGCACTACGCAAAATGGCTACTTTCCCTCAGTTTCATTATTCTGCAATGCAGAAATTAAAATAAATAGCAGTATGTAAGCAGAACTGTGAGCTGGAGGTTGTTTAGGGGCGGAGAGCAAAGTGATTGCTGAGTCACTGCATCAGGCTCTAACAGCAAGCAGACGGCAAGACAACAGAGCCTTGTGCCATGGGACCCTGCTGAGGAGGACAGGACAGGACACTGGCATCTCCTACGCTACCGGAGGCAAGTGGGGGGAGGCACGGTAGACAGGGGGGGGCAAAGATAAATAAAACTGGAGTTATACTTAGTTGCTCGCGGGTGTCGTGCACTGAAAATAGACGATATACAAGCTCACAATGTGTCGTGCTGCGACACGTGATCTTGTAGGTCTGCTATTTCTTGTGCATGACATCGACCGCACAACTAAGTATAAATCAGGCTTAAGGAGAGGGGCGGAAAGGAGAGGGGAGGAGAATAGAGGAGAGGAAATGCAAACAAGAGGCAAGAAAAGAAATGACACGGAAAAGGTAGAGGCGAAGACAGGAAAGGTTGGCATGGAATGTGAGAGCGACAAGGCAAGAGAAGGCGAGAGAAATGGAATATGGCTGAGGAGAGTGGTGGGGTGGATGCGAGGGGAGGGTAAAGGAGAAGATATAGAGTAGCAGTAGCTGCAGAGTTTGAATAAGTGGAACCTGCTGAGAGGAGAGAAGAGGAGAGGGATTGTTAAGTGACATGAGAACAGAGGAGTGAAGACTGAGCCAGTGCAAACTACCACAGACTCTCAGCCTGACTCTGCATAAACCCGAAGCACAGCTACCGACGACTATGTACCGCTGACTCAGCACAACTGGGCCACGCGCTCCTGGTCAGACCCGAGGGACCATGATGTCACAGCTGCAACCTATTAATATGACAGCATCATCAACAACGTTCCTACTACGGTAGAGAACAAAATACAGTGCAATTAGTAGCTATGGTAGACCAAGGTGAGCAAAAAGGAAGGAAGAGGATCAATTCTGATTCAAGGACCTGTGCTGCATGTCATCCCTATACTCAAACCTTGGTTTCCTGCCTCACTTCACTGCATCTCTGCTGAAAATAAAGCAGCCTATGCTTTCAAAAACGCGACATAATATAGAGCCTAATAACGACATGGCCCTCCCTGTCCAATCTTTAGCCATCGATAGTAAATTACTATGTGTGCAGCTTGTGAAGCTGCACAAATCACAATGCAGTGTTCAGTGTTGCAGCTGCACTATACAGGAAAAATTCCCATTGGCATCGTTCCCACTCTGACAAACTGACTTCTTTCGTTCACGAAAATATATATATTAAAATGTCTTTAAAATATATTTTAGAACTTCCATTCCTGATAAGCAGCAAGCTATACATGCTTCGACTAATTTGATTTACAGTAGGACGAATTAAGTGGGGGGGAGGCGGGACGTCCGCTTTACTCCTGGATCATTTTCAGCGCTGTATGACGAAGCATTTGAAAATTGTGTGCGTCAACGGTCTGTCTCGAGACTATATACTGACAGACCCTGACTTGGCCTTAGGCCACGCCGTAAAAGTGATAATTCACTTAACATGTTACCAATATCATTCCCAGTCATCTCGATCCTCCACTATAATGCGTTCAGTATATCATTTTAAAGTGAGTTATTTCATTTAAATCAAAAACACAAGTCCAGTGCCTCTATAACCACATGTGCAAGTGCATTTTGAAAGGCTGAAAGCAAAACAGTTTACTTGAAATAAAAGTTTAATGAGAGAAGTCCATACATCTTCATTCAAAAATTAAGCTTTTTTTAAAGGAGAAAAGGGCAGTATATGCCCACAGTGCACTCCACTGAAGTAATTCTTTTTTTTATTATTTAGCACAGATTTGGTGTAAAAGTCCATTATATTAATATTATGTTATCCTTAAAGGGAAAGACCACTTTGGTTGAGGTTTGGGTTGTGGGGTTACCTTGCCATGATGTAACTCCAAAGGTGGGCAAGAAATCAAAAATAATTGCTGCATTGATTTGAAATTGATAATTCAAAGTATGCTCCTCATTGACTTACTTATATTGTACGGTTAAACAGCTCTCAAAGTCGGTTAAACAGCTCTCAAAGACACTCTTTTATACCGTAAACAAACACAAACAAAACTGATTCAGACAATATAGAACATCACCAAACCCAATACTGTTTATTTTTTTTAAATAAAAATGACGACTTCCTGTTGATTTTACTATTTGAAGATCCAGATCCGCGGATCCAGTCCGGGTTTTCTTCCTAATAAAAATTGCAAAATCAACGGATAGTTGACATTTTTATTTAAAAAACAAATTGTACTGGGTTAGGTGATGTTCTATACTGTCAAAATCAGCTTTGTTTGTCTGTTTACAGGCTGAAAGAGACAGCCCGTAAACAGCTCTTAAAGAGACTTTGAGAGCTGTTTAACCGTACAATGTAAGGCAATGAGGAGCATATTTTGAATTAACGAGGCCACAAACAAGCTGCTTTGAAGTTGTTCTTTATAACTTTCTATTGTATTAGATTATTCTTCAACTAAACACAATATATGGTCGTTTAAATGTCTCACATAACATAAATGATGTAGAGTGAAGGTCTTAAACTACTAACTATAGTAATAGTATAAGTCCCATGACTCTACAATATTTATGTTGTAGTTGTAGTGTGTGATATGTACTGTACTACAGTAAAATAGTCCAGGCCTAATGGATGGTAGGGAGAGGAAGTGGAGTGAATCAGCTCCTTTCTCCCTGGTGCCCCCAGGGCTAGACTGTCAGACAGACCTGCTAATATTAGAGTGACTCATCCTGACTCTCTATTACTCTTGACACAAACAAGGTGAGCGCTGCACGCATACACAAAAACCCGGCTGTTAGCTTAAAAGTCCCACTGCAACGTAGGCATCTGTGGTTTCCAATTAACTCCAGTTACCCCAGGAGGAAGACCTTGTGGGCCTCACATTCTTCTCCCCTTTAACACACACGCACACACACACACACACACACACACACACACACACACTCACAGTTTTCCCCTTACAGATAGAAGTGTCTATCCGGCTCCCCCTCTCGACACAAACAGCCCTGAGGCCACCGACCTGTGATTCATCCCAACTCACACACACTCACGCAATGCTCAGTGTCAACTCTGAGAGTGTAGAATGGACACATCTGGGTGAATTCTCTACACAGTCCGAGTTAAATGAATACTGAGGATTTTACGGTGTATGCATTCCTATCTGACTGTCTTGTGATGATGAGACCCCGGTGGTGCGGTAAGGGAGTTTCACACACCTCATAGGGCTGACTCTGACTGAAGAACTTTCACAAGATAAATTCTCCTTTGATCTGTCACGTCATAGTGCAGGTATAAACCCAGCCACCCACACACCCAGATGCACGCATGCACACACACACACACACACACACACACACACACACACACACACACACACACACACACACACACACACACACACACACACACACACACACACACACACACACACACACACACACACACACACACACACACACACACACACACACACACACACAAACACACACACACAGTTACATAAGGTTTTGTCATGAGAGCAGGGTGGGATAGACTGTCATGTAATGGGTCCTTTCATCTCCCTCTGGGAGATTGTCAACTGATGCCATCCATCCACAGTAAGAGGTTACTTCTTAAAAGCTCGGCCATTGTGGTGTGAGCCAGAATGAAACCAGCTCAGCTGCATGCAGTATAAACCACCACTACCGTTGGCCAGTGTGTTGCCTGCACTCAAATATTGACTGCAATATTATGAAATTTGCAAAGTATGAATGTCAGCTAGTACAGTAAGATAGTGATTTATCCTTTTCGTCGGTTGATCTGTAATTAAGAAAAGTAAATCATAATGAAGCGCTCTGTAAACTATCGGAAGAGAACGGACTGAAACGGTAGAAGCAAGCCCTTTAACGGGCTCTTTAGGTCTTGTGGAGAATCAAGCAGAGAATGAATGTGGGAAAGTAGAGCGTCTGTTTCTCCATTTTGTGACAGGGTATAGTTTTTTGACATAGCAGTGGACATGCCATCTCTAAGTTCAAACAGCAATATATTGTCAGGAAGTGTGTGTGTGTGTGTGTGTGTGTGTGTGTGTGTGTGTGTGTGTGATAGAGAGAGAGAGAGAGAAAAGGTTAAGTGGAGTAGGTCTGACTAACAGTTACCTGAGATACAGCCTACTGTCTGCTGAGTGGTCCTGCAGTGTCGTTTTACCCACCCCTCTGTAACATCTATTTTACTCTTGTGTGTGTGTGTGTGTGTGTGTGTGTGTGTGTGTGTGTGTGTGTGTGTGTGTGTGTGTGTGTGTGTGTGTGTGTGTGTGTGTGTGTGTGTGTGTGTGTGTGTGTGTGTGTTCTTTACCGTTGTGCGCTCCATAATTTGTCTCATCCAGTACCAGGCTGTTCATACACTTAATCTCCCAGTCTTGAACCTCAGTATCCCACAGAGCTGGCATCAACACAGAATACTGGGCCCTGCAGGAGAGACGGAGGGAAAAGGAAGGGATGGAGGGATAGAGAAAAAGAGTATATAATAAGATGTAAATAATTATGCACGTCCTGAACCTACAGACTGCAGAGCTGGGTGAGTAACTAAGTGTCGCTCTCCCTGCAGGAGATCGAGAGATGGGGAAAAGGAGGAAAGTGCTGGAGGGAGACCAGAACATACTAGATGGAAGACGAATGAGAGAGGTATAAAGGCATGTTTAAGGAGTCTGTGGGTGAAAAAAAGATGAGCGATTGGGTTCGACTTCAAGATTGATTGATTTATAAAACGATGGCTGTCCAGAGAAAGACAGGGGAATGATGGAGAAAATGAAAGAAGGTAACAGAGATGAGGCAGAATGGATGATGGCTACATCATGGTTTCCTTTGAGCTGGGTCAAAAATACATGAAACTAAGATGCACATAGATTTCAACCCACTGATCACTGCATTGTCCTGTGACTCAAATTGATACAATTATCTCAACTTTGTGCATGACTTTCACTTGAGCAAGCCCAAAAATACTGCTACTGGCCATTAAAAACAACCTTGCTGTCATTGTATTCCATTCAGCTACACTGTGTGAGGGAAGGGAAAAAAATAGTCCCTATGGGAGTTAGGTGTACAGAAATCTACAAACGATTGGAGGGTAAAACATTTTTATGCAGTATAAACCCTCATTTAGATGAAAAGACATTTTTGTATTCAAGCGATTTTGCATCTCTGAGAAGTCTCTGAGAAGAACAACCAACCTACTTAAATTACATAATTTGTTGCTGGATAAATATGGATTTATTCTCAAACGATTTCAGTTAGATTTTCGTTTCTTAAAACACAGTCACGAAGATGGAAAAGAGCAATTCATGAATTTATCCTAAATTGGCAGGCAGGCAAACGGACACGGTAAATACAAGCCTTTTCTTTGCTAAAAAATAGCGGGGGGAAAAAACTAATAAAGTCCCTCTAAATAAGACATTGGGTAGTTATAAAAATGCAATGGCCCGATGGTAATTTGTGAAAAAAATTGGAGACTTTATTGAAGCCAGACTTGTCAGTGACAAGTAAACAAATGATGTGTCGAGCCCTCTAGCAGAATGAGTGTGTCAGTGGGGATAAATGAATGAATAGATGGCCAACAGAGGAGGGGGCAGAAAAGAGAAAGAGAGAGAGGCATGGGACAGTCTAGGGAGTTGTATGAGAACTGAGTATTGAGGAGGAGTGGCATTGAAGAGTAAGAGAGAAAGATTGACAGAGGAGTGATAGAGGGTTACTAAGGGCATACATTGATGTATACAATGAGGAGGAGGAAGGACTGAGACGCAATAGAAGGGCAGGGGGTATAGGGACACTAAAGCAAAGACGAAAATACACAGAAAAGACTCCTTAAAAAGAACACACATACAATGGGAATATTGTTCAGTCTAAAGTGAATACAATTCTATTCATATTATGTTTTAAGTTATTCTTTACACTATTTGCTAGATTGTTAAACATGCATAAAAGTTAAAACATGTATAAATACAACAGTATTTCTTGACTGTTGTCTCTGTGGCACACAGAGTCCGATGTGATTTTGTATTGGGCAGTCAGTCAGTCAGCATCCAGAAAAACACAGAATCAAACTTAGTTCAATTGAAAACATGACCCAGTCGCAGCCAATTGTTGGATGGAAATTTTGGAGTAGATGTGCAATAAATAATAGAGAAGCATGCTAGTCTTAAATGTTCATAGTACCATTTTCTTCATGCGTATGAAACAAAGGGCTTGTAGGCAGATGGTACAGCAAGCTGATAAACGGTGACCTTTTAGTCTGATGAAGATGCTATAGCAAGCCAATAATGACTGACAAATAACTGCAGAATATATAAATGTATATACTGGGCTTATCCTGCTCGTTTCATCTGGGAACGGTTCCAAGCATATCTACACAATAAGAACTGTGTGAATTTGTGGGGCTGCTCATCAAACTCACTATGGGCTCTTGTAACTTGTAAAGATAAGATTCATAGGGAGATTCAAGGAAAGTAAACACAATTTTCTATACCAGAGTATGGCAACAGGTTACCACCTGACCAGTAATGTAGGTAAAGGAGACCTAAGGTCACTGCTAACAACCATTTCTAGTAATCATGAATTCGGCCCAGGGTCTAGCTCGGCTATCTTTAAGACCTGGCATTCTCAAAGGCTTAGATTGCTGGGTGATTTATTTAGAGATGGTGTTTTGATGTCGTTTCAGCAGCTGCAGATGCACATTTTCTTGGTTTTCCACAAATACGTCCCTTTATTAATTCACTACGTTTCCCACTGGGCTCCCTTTAGAGTAAAGTGGAGGATTTTATATGTAAATGTAGTGATGGATCATACTTTATCTTGTCTTTTTATTCTACGTTATATTCTCTTGACTCCCTGGAGGTACCCTCCTTCCATAAGTGGGAGAAGTATTTTAATAATGAATACATCAAGGACGACTGGCAAGAGGCCATAGACTGGGTTAAAAATATTTTCAACTGTAACAGACCAAGAGAAACACAATATAACAGTCTTCACAGACTGCATATTACACCTCTGATATTAAACAAAATGGACCGCTCAATACCTCCTTTGTGTTCTAAATGTCAAACAGATCTTGGAAGTTACTATCACTATTTTTGGGAATGCAAGTGGCTATCCAGATTTTGGGTGGCACGTGAGTAAAGCGATATCTTTAAGGGTTAAAATAAAGAAGGATCTGGGAGCTTTAATCTTGGGTCTCCCTTCAAAAGACATTCATTTGACATCTTCAAATTACTTGATAAACTCCTACTATTAGCCCTAAAATGTATTAAGATAAATTAGACTAAGGATAAGCCCCCTACCGTAAAACTCTGGCATAGAGAGATTTTTGGTGTGCTCCCCTACGAGAGATGCAGTGTACAGAGGCAACAAAACTTCCTTTCTGAAGTTGTGGGCCCCACTGATAGATTATTTCCCCACTGAAATCTCTCAGATCCTTCTAAAAGGTCAATGCCCTGTGGGCTAGAACCCTCCCCTTCAATAGACTTTGAAAAAGCTGGGAAATGTGAATATGACTTCTCATGTTGTTGTGTTTGGGTGCCAAGTCTGCAGGTGATTCGTCTTTATTATGTGCTATATGGAGTGTTGTGGCATGTGTTTGTTATTGTTATTTTTATACTGAACTACTGATGGTGTTGATTACCTACACGTTTAGCTGTGTTGCTCATTCCACAATTACAATGTATCCCTTGTTGTAAAGGGGACTAATTAACGATAAATAAATTATATAAAATACAAAACCAATGGGCATTATTGAAGGGGGAAAATAATCGTCTTAAGTGAAGTTTCCCAACTTTTTGTGGACAGTTTTATTTTTTATTCAGGATATGTTTTAATGCAACTTCAGTTAATCTCTGATGGGAGACTATACAGTTTTACTTTGTGTATTCTGATTACTTCCCTGAAAATGTAATAAATAATCTATACCTGTGTAATGTGTATAACTTAAAAGGAGAGTTAGATGGGATGAGAAAAGATGGGAGTGACACGAGGGTGCAGGGAAGTGGTTAACAGAGAGTATGAGACACAGCATAATACAGTAGGGGTACAGTAATGAAGGTGGGAAATGAGAAATGATATGAGCATACTGAAGAGGATGCAAAAACGAAATGGAGACAGAGAGGGATACAGCACATCTGTCCCAAATGTTCTGTTCTATTCTCGTCAGTGCTATAGCTGCTTGGATGAGTAGGAGAGGGGGGGGGGGACTGAGGGAGAGACAGAGGAGATTGATTCTTAGAGCTCAAGGTTGTGATGTTGGGGTGGTGTGTGTATGTGTGTGTTGTGTGGGGTCATTGTTGTGGGCCTGGGCTGAGCCTGGTGGCCACTGATTGACAACTTTGTGTAGACGGACAGAGTAAGGCTAGATGGATGTGCCTCTCAACCAATCATTAATCAGAATGGCCTATACAGGGCCATGACGAGTCCCATTTGCGTCAGTCACAGAGAGTACAAGAACAGAGAGGCAACAAGGAAAGTAAGAGAGACTGAAAATTCTCCTCAAATCAATTTCCTCACCTCTCTTCCTTCCTTCATAAACTGTACACAGGACACTATGTTTTTATTCCTCACTGCATTTAGCCACATTAACCCTGGCATCCCCATTTTGGGCAAGTCTTTATAGTAGGAAATCTTGCCACGTTACACCGTCGTAAGTCTAAGTATTGCATAGGTCTTAAAGGGCAAGACCACTTTGGTAGAGGTTTGGGTTGTGTAGTTACCTTGCCATGATGTAACTCAAAAGGTGGACAAGAAATAAAAAATAATTGCGCCATTGATTAGAAATTGATAATTCAAAATATGCTCCTCATTGACTTACATTGTACGGTAAAACAGCTCTCAAAGTCACTCTTTTAGCACATAAATGAACGCAATTCAGACAATATAGAACATCACCAAATCCAGTACTGTTTTTTTTTTTTTATAAAAATGTCAACTTTTGCCATTTTTAATAAGTAGAAAACCCGGAGTTGGAGTTTATCAAGTCATTTGAAGATGTCAAATTATTGTCTTTTGAAGGGAGACCCAAGATTAAAGCTCCCAGATCCTTCTTTATTTTAACCCTTAAAGATATCGCTTTACTCACGTGCCGGACTGGATCGGCGGATCCGGATCCAGATCTTCAAATAGTGAAATCAACAGGAAGTTGACATTTTTATAAAAAAAAAAAAACAGTACTGGGTTTGTTTTGCTGGGGTTGTTTTGGGGTTGTTGTTGCTATGTACAGTATGTAGCAAAATACATTTTTGTAATTGTTCAATAAATATTTGAAGTTTTCTGAAAACTTAGGTCAGGATTTAAAGGGCGTTTTTAGGCCTCAGGTCATGGGTTAATTCTCTCCAGTAGTGCCTTGTAATATGTCCAGTGTGGTATGCCAATGCAGTGTGAACCTTTTGGGTCAATATTTAGAAGTGACTTCTGATTGATTTCATGAGGATATAATAAATAATAATAGAAATAATTAATGTTCATGCAATTCATTCAAAAAAAATCCCCCAAAAAAATATGATTGGTGAAAGCCAAACAGTATAATCCAGTTTATTGGATACCAATCATATTTTTAGAATGACATTTTTTTTAGGCTGTGAAGAATAAACATATGGGAATGTGAAATTGTGAATAAGATGTGTATTGTGAAAATGTGGGTTTATTGTTATTTTGAGAACATGTAATTATATGGTTTTGTTACAGTAACTGAAACTCTTTAAAACAAAGAGGGAAAAGTAAATATTGCAATACCCTGCATTATTGTTAATAAAACAGATGCACAAGGAAGAGAGAAAGACCAACAGCAAAACTGACTCGTTCTATGTTTTTTCCCTGTTTGTTCAGGTGAACCTGCAGATCAGGATTTAAAAATATAATCTGTTTACTAAGCCACGTGTAACACAAGCTTGGAGATCTGTAAAGTATCACTTTAACAAATGGGAGCAATTAAGTCTCAAGTCATTTAAATAATATTTACAGAAACTAATGGTTACTGGATATCATTTCCTGGCTGCTGATGCACAAAATGAAATGGCACATCATTCACCCAACCTCACTCACTTATCCCCCTTCTCTCTGACCCCCTCAATTATCTTTCCTTCTCTCTCTTACCACACTCCCTCTTTCTTTCTTTCTTCATCAGTATCTTCCCAGTGTAAGAGGATCTATCCCTGAGAGAAAGAGAGACCACTTAGTGTTGACTCCTGACCAGACTGTCACAGTGATGCCAAGTGGGCAACAAGGACCTCTTAATGTGGCACGATGGCATGTCGCCCACTGGAAACCACAGATGGAACAGAATGTGATTGTCAATGCTGAACTGTAAGCCCCTTGATGTTTGAGTATGTAAATAGAAACAAATTTAGTTAAATGTTCTTTACCAACAAACCAAAGAGTGGATTTCCATTTTTCTAATCAAAAGAGGGGTTGCTAGGGGTATAAATTACATATTGTGCAGTTATTTTGTTCCATTTCTACAACCTCTATAAATCTGCATTCTGATAGGTCAGCAAAGTATCCACATCGATTTCCGTTGTCCTTACTATACGTCCTTCTTAATCCATTTTTAAATCATTGTTACAATTAAAGCTCAGCTCTTTCTACCCTTTGGCTCATGATAAAGTGCTTTATCACTGACAAGACCCAGCCATGTCAATAGAAACTAGTAAAACCTCCCTTTATCCAGAGTCTACTTTACAGATCTCCGTCCAAAGTCAACAAGCTGAGGTCCAACAGTCGGACCTTTTCTACAAAGGAGCATAGGCATGAGTGTGAAATTAAAGTACTCGGACAGAGTTTAGCTATTAAAACAAATATGATAAACTGGATTTTAATAAGCACCGTGCACCAGCCTGTCACGGACACACTGGGTGTATAAACAAACGCAGTGACCCTGCTGAGTTGCTATAACGACAGCTCCGTGTCAACCAAACATCTCCGGCGGCATGTGATGTTCATATTCAGTGAGAGACCAAGGGATCTGACTGAATGCTGCATGGGCTGCCATTGAAGCAGCTCATTTACCATAAACCATGTTTAATCCAAACATGTCTCAGAACAACTATAAACAAAACAATGAAACTTAAGGCTAACTGTCAAAACACATCCAGTTTGCACAGCCTGATGAGCTGATTGATATTCATGAGTGGCCTGGGGTTCTATTGAAGCTCCTAGTCTGAAATGCTGAGCTCCGCTCTTGAAGGAGTCTGTTGCACTTCCCTCAAAAGGATCAGTCGCTTTCAACAAATCTACAAGCGTGGTCCATGACAACTTGTCTTCTGTTACTTTTCAATGTGGATTATAAGCTACACATGTCTTTTAAAAGAAACAAGATGCTTGTTGGCCAAAATTAAAAACTTCTATTGTTTTTTGTTTTGTTTTTATAACAGTACTTAAATGAATCAAAAAGACAGTTTATTTGAAATTAATGAAACACCTTTTTGTGTCATTTTATGTTGGAGACTTGTTTGTGTTTCCATGGTGTGTGGAGACCATTAACAGTATTTTTTATACCAGACTACTTACACATCAACAGGTACCCTCAAGAGCAGCGGTAACACTGATCCCTCGTCAGTCAGGTTCATCAGACGAGATTCCAAGAGTTGAACAATGGTCAGACCAGCACGAAACACTGCTGACAGGCCTACAGAGAGACAGATGATCTGATTTACTCACGTCTTAATGATTTTGTCATGTCCATAGAGTCCACTGTCAGAGTGATGTGTAGCTCTGATAAGGGAGGTAGTGCATGCATGTTGTTGTGCTAACATATAATATGCATCATATTTTGATCATATAATATGGATCTTCTTCAGGAACACTTTATTTTTATTTTATTACTGACGAAAATCCAGGTGATTGAATCTGCAATAATGTGTGTGTGCATGTGTGTACCATGCAGTATGATCAAATCCCAGACAGCTAGAACCGAGTCCCAGCAGGGCAGAGAGGTGAAGAGGGTAAGGAACCATGGCATCACAAAGTGAACAGATGACACTCCCACCGACTCCTAGAGAGAGAAAGAACACAAACAAATGCATTTGGAAAGATGGTCCACCTAACTTATTCCATTACAACTGGACAACATACCAAATACCTTGGACACAGCACTGCCACCTAGTGTTAGGACCAACAGACAAACCGATTTACCAATTCTGCCACGGACGTAATAAACGTATCTTTTAAAAATGTGATTTCATAACAGATCTCACTGTCCCTTCTCACTCGCAGTGACTACCTTCACTGTAACTCACCCGGATACGGAAATAACGTCAATCCAAGATTTCCGTTTCCGTCTGCTCCCTGTTTAACTCTGTCATTGAAACGGCTTTTTCTCGACGTGCCTTTTTTCGCTGTGTTGCGCCAGACGCTCCGTTTTGAAATTGTTGCCACGGGAGAAGGGAATGTCGCCGATGGAAAATGTCTTCTCTGGGCGACACACAGACCTATCCTGTGTGTTTACAAACAGTTGGACACGCGATCATAAGGTATGTACATTTTCTGTGGCGAGCTGAAAAAGTACCGTAAGTGAACCGTGTAATGCCGACGAGAAATGGCGTGTTCACATGGAGCTGCAAGAGAAGGGTGCGTACCCTGTGTGTTTACAAACAATTGGACATGCGATCATAATGAATATACATTTTTGTGAAAGTATTTTTTTTTACGAAAATTGCTGGCAGTGGGCAAACACAGCCAGAAATAAATCTGACAGTGAATGAGTTAATACTTCTGCTACTCTTTTTTCCTTGTTTTATATACTTTTATTAATAATAATCATATTAATAATTAATATTATTGATGCTGCTGCAATGTCTGAGGAAACAGAACAAGATTGTTTCTCTTATGTACCCGTACAAAAGATGAAACAAAGAACCTTGAACCTTGCTTTGAAAATAGACTAGGCAATTTTTCGCACATATCCGGCAGGTTTGGTTACAGCTAAATAAATAAATGTTTCCAGCATGCCTAGAGAAGCATTTACACCGTGCCGCTGAACAGCTCTATTACAAATAGCTTATCATTAGGGAAAATGCTAACCCCTGATCTTCACAAATAGGCTTTTTCGGCATGGGTGGAAAATTAAGCAGCATGCACCCCAGTGCCTGCAATAAGCTCCTGTGTGTGTGTGTATTTTGGATCTAAAAGGGCAGCTTTTCTCACAGAACTGCTGAGTCGACGTGAAGTACCACAATCCCTTCAAAGACACTCAAGCATCACAATTGCAAGAGATGAGTTTGTGTGCGTACACATGCGTGTGTGTAGGGTTTAGTGTGCAGAGAGCTGTGGCTGGCTGAGGAGAAAGGATGATATTGTGTGTGTGTGTGTGTGTGTGTGTGTGTGTGTGTGTGTGTGTGTGTGTGTGTGTGTGTGTGTGTGTGTGTGTGTGTGTGTGTGTGTGTGTGTGTGTGTGTGTGTGTGTGTGTGTGTGTGTGTGTGTGTGTGTGTGTGTGTGTGAGAGACTGAATGACAGCAGAATGGGGCCTAGCTGGTGATGGATGCTCTACTGTGGCCTCTCATGGGCAGATCAACTTCTCATCACTTGGCCATAACTGGCCTGACACACACACACATACACACACATCATCATCCTGGACTCTACGGGTCACTTTTAAATCTGACACAATCCTAATAATTCCACACAAAAGAAAATCTACCAAATAGTTTTTTTGCATGAATATGAAAGGATTCAGGCTTTTTGTTTTCTTTCTAAATCCAGCCTGTGAGCATAATTTCTGAAACAGTGTGAATGTCAAAGAATTCAAGTTTCATAGAGACAAAACTGATAGGACACATTTTGAAAAGTTGAACAAACCATTTGAATAAAGTTTGCAAGACATTTTGAGCACCTACTCCCAGTTCTATCCCGGCACCTCCTTTTTCAGAAAACTTTTAAGAAAACTTAGGTCAGGATTTAGAAGCCATTTTTAGAATCGGCCTCAGGTCTAAATGGGATAGGTAAACATTCTAAAAATAGTAGATCTACAGGCTCCCGAAGCGTTGTGACACGTTGTGAGCTAGATTGACTATTTTGGGCAGAGAGATTTTGTGTAGAGGGAAAATGTATGGGGCCAAGGATTTACCCCTGGGGGACCCTGGTCAACAGAGAAAATATGTTAAGTGTTTGAGTAATGACACCATGGTACTACTTACCATGTGCTGAGAGAGCTCTGGCTTCCGGTGTCTCAAGAACTGATCAAACACCTGATGCTGGACCCTGAATGGATAAGAAAGAATACAGAATAGCCCTCTTGGAGTTAGGGATGGGCAATATACCAATATTATATTGATGGCATGATATGAGACTAGATATCATCTGGGATTTTGCACATCATAATATTGCATACATAAGTGTTGTCTTTTCCTGGTTTTAATCACTAAAGCCTTATTTTATACTTTGAAAAAAAGTTCTATAATGGCCGATCTACAAGCCACGTATTGTGAACTTTTTGATTTTGGCCATTTTTGAAAATGTTTGAAAAAAGAAAAAACTACATTATCTTCACAGTACAATATTATGGTCACAATAACGATACTTCAGGTATTTGGTCATATCACTCAGCTTTACTTGTTATGATGTGGTTGTGTCATATCACCATCTACCGACTCAGTCACTGTCAAGTCACTGTTAAAGTCATTTTGAGCTTTGGTTTTGCATAATTTATAGCTACAACTAGGGATGTCCGATATTATCGGCCTCCCGATATTATCGGCCGATATTAGCATAAAAATTGATATCGGGAAAATATCGGTATCGGTTTTTGCTTTATAAATAAGTTACAGGAGTTCTTACTGTATATGGTGTGTGTGATATGAAATTTGAGCTTACCCTAATCACAATAATCCCCGCATATATCGGTATCGGTTGATATCGGTATCGGTAATTAAGAGTTGGACAATATCGGTATATCGGTTATCGGTAAAAAAGCCAATATCGGACAACCCTAGCTACAACCCACTGCTTTTGTACTCAAGGAACCAACTGTCACTGTCATTGTATATAGAAAAACAACAACACACTTTTAGTACATAACCAAATGCAAACAAAGTAGATTCTGCCAATATAGATACAAGATTTGTCATGATAGACAGCACTTCATTTGAGTGAAATGAAATTGATGTATTAATGTTATATTAGCTTTGATTGAAGTTCTCTTGCAAAACAATCAATATCAATATAATACAAGCAATGCTGATGATGCCAGAGTAGAAAAAGGCTGGAAAATTACGTGTCAGGAGTAGGACTTATGTTCATTATCTGCTTTGCTTGCATACACTGTACTAAAGGTGCAATTTTTAGACCCGTCTCATCATACAGTGAGAATGAAAGGAGCACAGTAGCAGATAAAGTTAACAAACAATATTTGGTCTCCCATATAACATGGCCACATAACTATAACCCAAGGCTCTACCAAAGTTCAACATCACTTTAACTTTCAACAATTAGGACACTCTGTAATGTACGTTTTTAAAAAGTGTGTCTGGTAATATTAATATCATTGTATATTGGGCTGAGTTCTAGTCCAAAGTGCATTCTTACTTTGTGAGTTTGAGGTCAAATAGTTGTGCCAGATATTTGGGTTTGTCCAACAAGGCCACCAGAGCCCAGAAGGCCTCCTCTTCTCCCAACTGCATCAGCAGCACTGCAGCTATGTATGACATCCCTGCAACACACACATGATCAAAAAAGATAATTAAACATTTGCTACCTGCACTCCCAGGAAAACACTATGTAATGACAAGGAAGGTATTCTTTGACACAACCATCCAGTTGTTTTCAGGGGCAGCTAAGTGTAAGCCACATTTCCAGCTAGGAAAGTTGACAAGGAATAGTTGTGAAAATGCCAATGTAAAAGATCTGGGTTTGGGATGATACTTGGTCAGGGTTAGTGCTGTTGTGATTACATATATTAAAGGCCCTATGCTGCCCCCAAGTGGTCAACCTTTGTTCAGTACCTTTAATGTCACCTAAAAATAATATTGGTTGTGTTATACAGTACTAGACCATACCTGTGAGGGGATCTGGCAACCCGGGAGCCAGCGAACACAAAAACGCTAATAAACAGGCTTCGCTGTTAGGTGCAAATGGTAATGGTCAATGGCTGTGTGCAAATTCAGAGCAATTGCTCCAGCCACTGAAGAGAAACAGGCAGAACCAATTGTGGCCTCACCACTACACCAGGCACTACAGAGGTTTGTCAAATTATAGGAGGATGTATCTATAAGGGTTATAACTGAAATCAAAAGCATCTGAGGAGAATTGAATGCCAACACATGAAAATGAGGCTGCCTCTCCATAAATGTGGCATACATCAGTCAGCTTAAAATGTATGATAGATGTGTGATAAGATAAAATCAGTTAATACAAACCACTTTGCTACCTTGGCTATATCCAACGTCAGGGTTGTATTTGGCATAGGCGATCAAGACCCTGAATAGTTTGGCTTGACCCTCAATGGCCTCTGGGGTGTCCCCCATCAGTGAGCGGTGCGTTGGGAAGGATCGTCCTGTGGCACAGCAAAATTAGTGATATGCTATTTTTCTGGGGCCAAATTAGATTTTACACACAAACAACCCATACACAGTAAAATCTTCGTTTTAATTAACTCTGGGAGTGTAAAAATGTAATCAAATTCCATTTGGTTACATTTGTACACTCTCAGAGGTACAAACTGCTCTCTGTAAAACTCACGTAGGTCCAGGGCAATCTGACGGAAGAGTGTGACATCATCTCTGGAGTAGGCAGGGTCAGAGTAGCTGGATGACTGCTGATTAGTCAAACCTAGGTCATTCTGTGTGTCACTCAGGGTCGTTATGGCAGAGAGGATTCCATACTCACTGACTCCCAAATCCACCAGAGGCCCCCGCACCTCCGAGAGACATTTCTGCCAGAGAACACAACATACACTCCTTTGTAGTAAGACAAACAAATTAAACGATTTAACTGTAGTAGTGTCACTGCCTTGGACAGTCAGTCACATAATACTAAAGAAAAACTCCTGTGGAGGTGTCCAGGTTGCTAATTATGCCACATTCATAGTCACAGAGAAAAGCTAAGAAGAAAAAAAACGTAATTCTTGAGAAATAAAGAAATAATGATCAATCTAAAATGTAGTATGGCAACAAACACCCAGATGTGATCTGTAAATGGATGCTTTTTGTGCACCTTGCTTACCGTTTAGACTGATTACTGTCTAAACACGTAGGATGTATGTTAAATGTCAAGTGTAAAAAGCATGATAGTGTATAACAGTGGCGTACCCACTGTAGAGGCAGGGCAGGCGGTCGCCTGCCCAACTAAGATCTCGCCTTCCCTAGAAAACCCAAATATGTGTCATTGCGTGCTTAACGTCCTCAAAGTCACGCATCCAACAAGCTTTGAACTGACTGAGCAGATTGGACCTTCCGTTCCAGAGATAATGGCCAAAACATCTTGAAAACAGACACTTTTGCCGGTTTTCGATTGAGTTGAAATTTATTTTTGGGGGGTAATAGCAGGGGTGCAAAAAAAAAAAAATGTAATTCCTGGGGATGCCACTTGTGTATAATATTCACAACATACACATCAGAACAAATATTGCTTTTGTTATACAGTGCATTCAAAATTTCCAGTACAGTTCTGTCTGTTTACCTGGTAGTTGAAGTCACTTGTGTCTCTCATATTATCAACGTTGAGTAGACACTTCCATACTCTGCCTCGCAAGGTTGGAGGAATGCCCATTCTTATAAATCGCTCTATCTGGAAACAAGACACATCAAGAAGAAAATGAGTAAAAATGGACAAAATAAACATTATATAGTATAAATCACACTACCACTGAGCCACGTAACCACAAAAACTGAATTACTTAGAAAAGTCGGTCTACAAGCTCTCAATACACCGTAGCATGATGAGATGTTGGATTGCAGATCTGCAAGTTGTATTTTTTTCTATTTTCACCTATGCTGACATGCCAACAAATGGGATGTCATGGTTAAAGTGGTTAGTATAAAGATTTCAGCCTATATAGAATTCAACCAATTATGTTGTGATGTATGGAACATAAACACAATAGAATGAAACAGTATCAAAGAGTTTAAAACCACAACCTGACTTCTGCAGATGAAGCTGGCTCCATTCCAGTAGCTGAGCAGCTCACAAAGCTCCTTCACTCTTGCTGAACTCATCTGGGGGTAACTGGCAGAGAAGAGAAGAGACAACACAACACATCAGACTTGCTACATCACAGAGAAACATGGACATTACTCAGCTATGCAGTGACTGGCCATAGTGATTGGTGGTCAGTAGGGTTGCCAACCATCCCTTGAAATAAGGAATCGTCTCTTATTTGGAAACTAAAAGACATGTCCCTTATTGAACTGATAAGGGACACACATTATTCCTTATCTTTGGGAATCAATCAAACAATGACACATCTAACAAGTTAAAACAGCTCGTAAAGGTTGTTTATATAATATACAAAAACTGTGCACTTTTCTGGGCATCCCTTATTTTTCTGGGAAATAATTAATTTCAGGTATTTGGCAACCCTACTGCCTGGTCAGTGATATACTTTATTGTTCCCCATGAATTATTTCTGAATGAACTTGAACTAATACAACAGACTGAGGAAAAACGTGCCTATCTAGTACTCACCAACCAGGCAATATAATTACCAGTGCTGATGACTAGGCATATAATATCAATTGAGCTTATCATTTTGGTTTAAATGTAGGTCTATAAGGCTTTCAAATGGAAGCCTAGCCCTAGGCCAGTGGTTCTCAACCTTTTCGAGTCTTGACGCCCCAAAAGGATCATATTTGAACTGGGGAGTCGTGGGGACCCCACAGCCTGATAAGTACTTGGAATTGTAGGAGTTGAGGCATTACATTTAGTTTGACTCGGTTGCACAAATAATTATAGTGAAAACGCCTCGCAAGGCGTCACTTCACAGTCATCTGGGGACCCCCCCAAAAATCATGTGGGGGGTCCCGACTTACAGGTTGAGAACCACTGCCCTAGGCTGCTACATGATGAGCTAGACTGGCAGGCTATACGTTAGAGAGGAGAGGATGACGAATAACTGACTAATCCATACGTTATGAAGATGACTAAAAGGATGATGATGATGATGATGATGATGATGATGGTACACTGGTACCCCTGACGGCTGACTCTCAGTCTCATGCTAAAAAAAATGCATCTTTTTAAACTATATTGGCCTATAAGTTATAACGCAGAAAGGGGCTTTAAAGGCACACTGTGTTTGTAACAGTATGGTCAGTAGTTAGCCCTGAAACATCATGTGAACCATGGCTAGGTCAGTAGTCAGACAATGGTGCCTTAATTATACTTTTAATTAAAAAAAAGCCATGCTGTTTGTTTTAATTATAAAACACAGTTTTGACACATGACGCCCAAGCAAAGATGTCAAATGTCGCACCTGTAATCATGACACCGGTGATGAAGTTTTGTCTCCTTTCTTCCAGTCAGAGCAAAGCCGAATTCGTCAAAGCGAAGATTCTCACTTCGTCTTTTTGAACTTCTCCTACTGGAACTGCCACTGCGTGCACTGCTCCGTCTCCTCATTGTCAACAGATATTAATACAAGAACAAGTTAACAACTGTGTGTGGCTAGTGGCTACTTGTCAGTTACTTTGTTTGTTCGTCGTTGACTAGCAGTGTGTGCAGTGTTGCTACTTTGTTGCGATATTCAAACATACCGCGCCCCTTTCTGTAGCGTCATTGTCAACTGAAAGTAGGTGGAGTTTGACTGGTCGTTGGTCATCGGCCATCAGTGGTCATAGTCCGGAGTGATTGTCGCGCTGTGATTGGCTAGTTGGCTGTCAGGCTTGTAATGAGTAATCGAGATGAATCCTACGGGATGAATGGGAGAACAGCAGCAGTCAGCAGGACCCTGTAGTATGTGGGACAAGAAGACCGTTGGCGTTTACTGTAAAGTATAGTCAGTGGTGGAAAGTAACTACATACACAACTACATTTACTCAAGTACCTGTACTTAAGTATAATTTTGAGGTAGGCTACTTTTACTTTACAGGAGTATTTCCTATTTCTTTGTACTTCTACTCCACTATCTCAGAGGCAATTATTGTACCTTTAACTCCACTACAATGATTAGAACACTTTATTCACTTGGATTTTGGACTTTGGATTATTATTACAAAACATACATTAACCAATAACCACCTCATCCCTATATTTCAGCCATGAAAATAGCCGATCTACAAGCTTTTATACATTTTATTAATTTGAAAACGTGTGAAATTGGACACTGAGTACTTTCTACTTGGGTAATTTAAGTATAATTATATATAATTATATTGAATACTTTTGTACTTTTACTCAAGTACATTTTGAATTCCAGACGTTTACTTGTAACAGAGTATTTCTACATTGCAGTATTGACACTTTTACTTAAGTAAAAAATGTTAGTACTTTTTCCACCACTGAGTATAGTAGTAGTTGTAGTGGTGGTACTGTAATTATAGTACTTACTTGACTATGACAGGGTGATGAGATCACTTCACTTTCCCCAGTGGGATAGCCAGAAAGCATGAATCTTTCAGTATGACATTTTCTGAGAAAAGCACAGGAAATGCCCAAATCTGATCATGATAGTAGTAGTAGTAGCCTAGTGGTAGTGGATTGGGTAGCCTAAATCACAAAGCCAAACCCTTGGGTTTTTCAGTGACAGTCTGTTCAAGTTCACAATATTTCAACGGTTTCAACCTCGTTTGCTTTTATTAACAACATTAACCTGAAAAACGTTACATACAAATAAAATATAATAATTGGAAAGCAACGGGTTTGTTATTCTTTGGAAATTTGAAAAACAGCATTTCTGAAAATGTCTCCAGTATGCTGGTGACATCTAGTGGACATTTGGAGCATAACATTTCAACACACACATCTAGGACATTTCAATGCACTTTATTGTGGCGTTACATTGCATTTTGGATATATGTGTGTCTTTGTTCGGGTGTGATTATTTCCTTCTATCATAATCATAACAGCCATAAAGGCAGTAACTATAGTACCACCAATGGACCACATAATATTTGACAATAGATTATTTAACAGTATTTTTCTTTTGTCAAAGTAATTTACAGAATATTGCATAATTTCCAATTAACGTAAAACACAGAGAGTTGTATTTAACCAGATGCAGCAGTGACTGGGTCCTTGGTACGGGTTTCCAGTTTGTATATGGTCTGGTATCCATCATCCCAGGCATACAGCTGCTTGTCTTTGGGGTGGAAGTGAAGGCTGCTGTGGGTGGTGTAGCGCTTGGGGAAGAACAGCACAGTGCTCTCTTCACTGGAGGCAGATAGATTTATTATATTAAAAGAAAAAAGAAAAGAAAAAGAAAGAAAGAAAGAAGGAAAAAAGAAAGAAAGAGAATTGTGAGATGGTTTTGTCACAGGGAAATTATATAAAAAAGTGTGAATTTAAAATCATTGTATGATTGTGTTGCTCTACAAAAACAAATCAGTGATTCTCAACCTTTTTGATGTCAACTAGTTAGATATGCATGCCAACGACCCCCATTGATACAATTTATTTGCTTACTTACTTATTTACTTACTTATTAATCTCTAGAACTCCAGTCTACGACACCTCATTGTTAGTTTAACACTGAGAGTGTACAAATTGAACCATAAGGGTCCATTTCATTCCATTTCTACGCTCTCGTAGTGTCTCGTAGTGTCTCGTAGTGTCTCGTAAGTTATTTTCATTGGGCAACACGGTCATGTAATGTGACAAAGCTATAAGCCCACCTGTGTATGGAGTC
Source organism: Gymnoscopelus microlampas (assembly GCF_963454915.1). NCBI lineage: Eukaryota > Metazoa > Chordata > Actinopteri > Myctophiformes > Myctophidae > Gymnoscopelus > Gymnoscopelus microlampas. The sequence goes on from NC_139943.1 coordinate 25,268,919, forward strand.
ATGGATGTCATATAGACACTGCACAGTGGAGCGTCCTCCATAGTGAGAGTTGTAGACCACGTAGAGGGTCCCACACATCAGGAAGGCTCCTTCAGCGTCACGGCTCCTGCACAGCGTGTCCCAGGTATACTCCACTGCCAAGCTGTCTGAGGACAGTAGGACAGACAAAGGACCGTGGTTGCTATAGTTTTGATCACATTTTTTTGTGTATGTTTTCAATTTCAGTTTAGGTTTAATTCGTTTTTTAACCTGGGGTTTCTCGTTTAGTTTAGTTTTGATTAGTTGCCAGTGTTCGTTTATTGTAATATGGGGTAGTCTGAAGGGAGATTCAAGTGCCTCATAAAAATTGTGAAAGTACAAGCTACAATGCAATCTACAACACTTGTAGATCGGCTATTTTCAATACATTTTAAGAAAAACATATCTTTTCTGTAAAGCCTCTTTTTGTTTTTATTTCAGTTAACAAAAAATATTTTGTTAGTTTTAGTTAACTAAAAAACTGAATTAAAAAAGGACTGATTATGTGGCAGGCTCCCGTTTATCTTTCAGTCAATATGTATATACAGTAAAATCCTCTGTGTTAATTTAAAGCTGCAATCCGCAATTTATGTCCTTAAAGGGACTCAAACCCATGTCTCCCACGCGGGGGACAAAAGCTCTTACTGAGCTTTATGCTTCAGGCAAAACATTGTATTCACTAAAAAGTTTGGGATTGCAGCTTTAACTTTGAGAGTGTACATCAAATAAGTAATCAATAAGTAATCAAATAAGTAATAAATGGATACATATGGATACATTAAGGATTAGACCCCCCCCCACCCCCCTTCTCTCTCTCTCTCTTTGGGATTACACCTGCCTCTTTACACTTTCTCTACTGTACCTTTATCCAGTTTAGTGATGACCAGGTTCCCCCCATATTCAGCATCAGCATGGATGACCCAGAGGCCCAGTTCATCTACAGCCAGGTCCAGGTAGGTGTTGGGGTTGAGGCTGTAGGATGGTAAACGCCCAGCCCCTGGAATCAGCATGGAGTCCGTCACTGTACCATTTGAGAGATGCACCTGTATGTGATGGGAAAGAATGGTATATTATGCAGCACTATCACAGATAATATATACATATGTATTGTTATGTTTTAATGTGCCCACGCCACTGCCCATATGACATTGATAGGATAGACAAATGTATGTTCTGCAAGTTCAAATGCATAACCCCACCAACCTTAAGTATCTGGTTAGGAGTGTCTGCCTTGTGATAGTAGAGGAACCCATTGTAGACAATGTGACCAGTTCCCTGCCAATAGAAGGGCAGCTGAAACACCTTGGCTGGCTGAGACCCCTGTGTGAAGCTTTTCACAGAGACATACTCCAGCAGGGTGTTGTTTCTAAACCCACTGAGAAAGTAGACCTGCAAGAAAATAGATGATTCAATCTGGAATTATTTCACCGTCATTCCGACTGATATGGGCATATGGAGATCTCTGAGGCAACGGCTGTCAACGCATTCGTGTCCACGCATGCGCTGTGTAAGTGGGAAAATGTGACGCATATCGCGCAGGAGCACTAATAAGTAGTGCGCAATAAAGTAGTTATATAGGGCTATTATTGCGCAATAATGTACAAATACACAGTGTACGGTACATCTGAAAGTTGCAAGCATGAAATATAGTGTAGGCTAGTGGATTTCCCATGGCATGCATTATTATTTGTGCATAGTGTGGAAGCAATTGCACTGCTGGTGTGGTAGAAGAAGGCGAATGGATAAACAGCGAACAGATAAACAGGAAGTCCACCCACTAAGCGATTTTAATATAGGATGCCCAGCCTTTAATTGCCTTTGAGAGAGGATAATAAAAATAGACAGACAAGGTTTTAAGTCGTATCAGCTCTAGGGTTGATGATAACTGTAGAACCCTGTTCCACCACACGCTGAACTATCACCGTGAGCAACACAACATGTCAAACATGAATGGAAATCAGCCCTCCCTGCACGGCTTCCCACTCGCGGACACAGCCAATTGTGTTTGTTTGAGCACCGGTCCAAGCCGGACACACCGCAGTTGATTGGAACCGCTAGTCTCCATGGTGGTGGGCAGGAACTTTACCCCTGCACCCAGTGGTGAGCTGTGGATTTTTGAACTAAGGGTACTGTATTTGATGACGTCACGCGCGCGCACATAGCCACTCAGCTCAGTGCTAGTTGAAATACTGTATTCAACATGTGATTATTAATGTAATCATATGTATTATTATTATTTTGTTGTATTGTTGCATTGTTAATTTGTTGTTTTTATTTTTGTTTCAAATTAATTATTTTATTTTCCTTTTAATTTTATATAAAAGCCCTTTACATAGACTCACCCACACATAAGTAGGCCTACTTAAAATAATCAGACAACTTGTCTTTGTCTTGTCTCAGAGAACTGGGTCCTCTGCTAAGCGATCCCCTTCACACCTTGCCGTGCAGAGACTGTTGTCTGTCATTGTTAGAGGAATGTAACACATTCAATTCAAGTCCGTGTCTTTTCTCGAGTAGCCTAATGTTATGCAAAGCAGCCAGGTAGACGCTATTGAGAACGGCTCGCCACTGACGGCGCGAACCTTGAGAGGCTATTGTTTTTAAACTTTAAGGCGTTAAAGACCGCCGCTGACGGTGCGTGCATGCGCGCCCCCAGCTCCCACAGTGTCAGAACTAAGGGTACGCCGTACCCCCCCGTACCCCCTACAGCTCAACCCTGCCTGCACCAGATGCCATTCTATTTGTATTGTAGAAAAGAGTTGTAAGGTGGTATTAGAAAAGAGAACCTTAGCTGATCCTTTCGAGGGGTCCCTGAACCAGGAACCACTGGAGTCTCCGGCCTTCTTTACAATCTTCAGAGACTTGACTGCACTCAGCGCTGTGCTACAGTCTGTAGATTGAAGAGTGGAGAAGTGAATGGGTTATTATAGAGGTTCTGCATGATGTAAAAGAGATTGAATATCACTCTGTCCCTTGTCTCCCTTGTCTATTTCATTCATCTCTTTTTCTTTGGCCCGACAGTTCTTTATCTGTCTTTCTTCCTTTTTCTCATATTCTGTCACTCCAACTGACACCATGCATCACCAACTCTAGCGTCATCAGTAGTAGTATCACACACATACACACACACACACACACACACACACACACACGCACGCGCACGCGCACACACACACACACGCACGCAAGCGCGCTCGCATTGTATACTATGCATTCATACATTGCATAGTATACACGCACCGTTCTCCAGTTTGATCTTGGCTTTCTTCTTCAGCTGGTCTACTTGTGCATCGTTCACCTGTTGTTCCAGTAGGGTTTCCTCTATCTCAATGTTAGACTGAGTAGGGATCTTATTTTCTAGGTACTCCAACTCTCTCTCCACCCGGTCTACACGCGTGGACACACTGTCCATCTGCACCTTCACCTCTGATCTATACCAATAGGGAGACACACAGACAGCAAAATGTATTATATTTATCTGTCATTATCCAGTGCAACTGCTTATGACTGGTGCAATGTCATACATTTAATTCATGAATTAATTATTTCTTTCAGTCCTCCATTTATTTTATTTATTTATTCAACCTAAAGGTACCTCAGAACATTGACAGTGGACAGTTGACCCCTGACCTCAGAGGAGATGTCATACATCCTCTGAGTGACTGACGCTGTCTTCTGCTCACACTGAATCAGGCGTTCCTGGTGATAACATAACAATTAAAAAAGGTAACCCTCTTGCTGTTACACTAATGCTGAAGAACAGTTCTGTACATAAAGACACCAAGTGATATCATTGCAATTAAATAAACAGGTTCAGTAACAATACACATGATGTCAACTATATAAAGTATCAAGGAATCAATGTTTTTGTTTGTTGGTTTTCCATTTATTCTCAATCCACAATATTGTATGGATGTTCTAACACTCATACAACAAATAGGACATAATAAAGAACACAATAGCGAGCCATCTTTGTTGATTTCATTCACCTGGTTCACTGTGAGTGTTAACAATGTCACAAACAGTGTACTGTATCCTCAAAATAGATTACTTGACATACTCAACAGTAATACACTGTAGTGTATAGAGTGTATAGGAATGGCCACGTACCTCCATCTGTGCTAGTCTTCTCTCGAAGTATTGCATCATGAAGGCATCCTGTGTGGATCCCTGACTCCATACTGAAACCAGGACCAGGGCCAAAGTTAAGAGAGCGGGGATCACCCTGCCGAACATCATTAGTACGAAAGTAGATGACACAGTACTGCCACAGTACCACTGGCCCTGCTGCAGCTGCTGCTTACAACTACGACTGTGTCTAAGACGTCAACCTGGCACTACTAATAGCTAATCAGGCCTTTTCCTGTCTATAAAAAAACAAAACAAAAAACTTTCCGATGATGCTGTTTAAGACTGTTTCCACAGAAATGGAATCCACACAAAAATCTAGCCAACAGAACTACAGTACTGTGTGACTTGCATGGATCAGACTTTGCAAAGGCTCAGCTGTCTGGGAAAGCATGTCTTTCTCCTCTTGAATTCTGCAAATGTGAGGTCGCAGCGACCCAGACACTGCCCCACCTCTAGTACCAGAACTTTCTACTGCTTTGTTGTTCTAAACATGTTCTGTTCCAATAGGTCTACTCTGGATTCAGCTGAACCCCCTCAAGTACCTCCCAGTCTCTCAGCTAGTCTGTCTCTCTCTTTCTTTTTCCCATGTGTTAATGTGCATGAGAAATGAGAGATGAAAAGAGATAAGAGCGAAGGAATAGAGGAGAGAGAGAGAGAGAGAGAGAGAGAGAGAGAGAGAGAGAGAGAGAGAGAGAGAGAGAGAAAGAGAAAGAGAGAGAGAGAGAGAGAGAGAGAGAGATAGAGAAAGAGAAAGAGAGAGAGAGAGAGAGAGAGAGAGAGAGAGAGAGAGGGAGAGAGGGAGGGAGAGAGAGAGAAGTTTATAAACAACAAAGAAACTTCAGAGACCCTGTGGCTCCAAACCTAGTGCATTTCATTCTAATACTCTCCAGATGGTACACTGACACGTCTTCAGTTCTTCAGAGACAGGCCAGCAGCTGTACAATAAAAGGCATTGAGTTACTGTAGCTGTTAGGCAGTAGAACCTAGAACACTTACATCAGAGACACCTTCACTGTCAAACTAATAGCATTTTAGGTATACAACTCTCTCCCCTCTTCTAGCATGCAAAAGGACAAAGCATATAGTAGGCCAAGGAGGACCCCTAGCTGAGAGAAAGATGAAGCAAGGACCCGCACTGCAGATTAAACAAACAAAAAACAAACCAGCAACAACAACAACAACAACAACAACAACAACAACAACAACAACAACAACAACAACAACAACAACAACAACAACAACAACAACAACAACAACAACAGCAACAACAACAACAACACAAGATAGTGGGATTGTAGTTAAGCTTGTAGCTTAGTTTATAGCTACTGTGAGTTCTGCTCAACACAACATGACTGACATGAAGGCAAGGTCACATTTCCATGTGCTGTTTGAGTCTTAATCTTTCTGCAGCAGTAACAGTTTTCTGCCAGCAGATGGGGCCAAATTATAACAGAAATGTACTATTAAGGATCAATAAGGTTTTATTTGACACTAACTTATACAAGTACAAGTAGTGAAATGTTGTTGGGACTTGTACGCAAAAGATTGGCACATTTACCATTACCATGACATTTCCTACAATTATGTGTATGAAATTGAATAAGAATACTTTTTTCCAACTGAAATAAATCAGGTTCCATTTTAAAGGGCAGTTAATAAGAATATCAATTAATGAAATTACTGTAATACATCTATCTGTCTACATGTAATACAGTAATCTGTACTGTTACACACATGCACGCATGCACACGCACGCACACACGCACGCACGCACGCACACACACACACACACACACACACACACACCCACACCCACACCCACACCCACACACACACACACACACACACACACACACACACACACAGAAAGAGAGAGTAGTCTCCTGGGGGCCCGGTCAGATGTCTTGCTGAGACTCTATGGATATTTAATAGGTCTCCTCCACAAATCTTAGTGAATCTTTCATGAGGTTACATCGCTGTGTGTGTGTGTGTGTGTGTGTGTGTGTGTGTGTGTGTGTGTGTGTGTGTGTGTGTGTGTGTGTGTGTGTGTGTGTGTGTGTGTGTGTGTGTGTGTGTGTGTGTGTGTGTGTGTGTGTGTGTGTGTGTGTGTGCGTGTGCGTGTGCGTGTGTGTGAGTGATAGTATCCTCTTGACCTTTGCTGTCTATCTTTATGTTTGGCAGGTGATGATGCTTTAATACCAGGGTGCACAGATAGACAGGTACAGTACCACATACAATACAAAGAGTTCATTTTCTCTCAGAGTTAACATTCAGGATTTTACTTATACTGTACATTATATTATCCAGTCAATTATACAGCGTGTGGCCATAACAATTTTTTTGATTGATAATCTGACTGTTGCTGGTGTTTTGTTTTTCTTTTCACATTGGGATTTTTTTGTTATTGAATTATAAAACATGTTTTGGAAAACAATTGCATTGCATTGCAAAACCTTGTCATCAATAAAACATGCCGACTTTAATTGTATTATGGAGTTAGACAGGACCCCTTGTGTTTGAAAGCTGACATTTGAATTAAATTCCAGAGCAGATAGAGTAGACAAACCTGGGCAGACCCTCAGATTGATGGCTGGTGGGCGTAAAATAGACAACAATGAACAATGGTGACTGTATGGTATTTTTTATTTTTTTATTGGGAAAATAAAATGATTAATAACTGGTGCCTCGGACATTTTTACTGTAAGAAATACACTGCAGATGTCCCCTGAAAGCAAACATATTTTATTTTATAACCAATGCCTTTGTTTGTTTTTTCTTATTTTAATATTCACAGCACTGTTGTTTCACCAGGTAGTGGGAAATTAAGGCATCTAATTCATTTGTGCCTTGTTAATGGCATGATGCTGACAGGATCATTTGTCAAAGCGGGCTATTATTTTCACAAAATCATCTGTTATGTCTGACATAGGGCTATAGCACATAAAGGAGCAAGTTACAGGACAACAACTTTCATGGCCATAGCTATGTCATGTAATGTAGACACATGCAGAAATGTGCATACTGTTATTCACAAACACACTCACACATGCACTAGTACACAAACTAAATAACAATTCCATTTGAAACACATATTTATATACATGTTATAACTAAGTTACCAAGTAATGGGCATCATCAGCTGACCTGATGATGCACTTCAACTTGGTGGCTGCACTTAGGACCACAATGGAAGCAGACTTTTTTGTGTTATCCTTTTAGCCTTAATGTCTGACTGTACCACGTGTTGTTTACATTTCTGACTAATTAAGTATTCAATCAATCAGACCAGACCGTAATGGAGGAGATGAGGACAGACTCAATAATGTCATTGTAAAACTGGAACATCATGGCCTGTGGCAGGTTGAATTTCTTCAGCTGATGCAGTATACAGTATATACTGTAGTACACAGTATACATTACACATATACTATACTGTTCTGATGGACATTGGCAGATAGATAATCAATACATTTATTTACATGAAACTCTGGTCTTTACCTGGAGCCATGGCAGAGGTATCCAGGTTTGATCTCTTACTGTACATGATTGGTTCATTCTAACAATGGGCTCTTTTCACCTCTCCCTGGCTCCTCTTTTTCTTTCTTCCATTCTTTCTCTCCCTCTCTCTAGGGCATTGGATGCTGAGCTCTCTATACCAATGCTCTCAGTATATTTCTCTGTAATCTGTAAGACGGCCTGAAGCAGCACCGCGGTCCAGGGATCTACAAAGAGTCTTCAGAAGTACAGGAGACATCAGACACACATTAAGAGTGACTACACGATTATCTCTCATATGCATTAATAAGACAATCGTCAGCACACTGCAGAGAGCTGAAGAAAAGTCTCTAGATGCCATGTGCAAGTCCTTCAAGTATCGTATTTGTATCTTAGTATGGTATATTAGACTTAATTATGCTAAAAACAGGGAACCGAAAATATGTGGCTAAATTCACAGGACATTTGTTTTTGACATTTCAGCTGCATCACCTGCCCTGAGGGAATATAGTTTGTTTGTGTGTGTGTGTGTGTGTGTGTGTGTGTGTGTGTGTGTGTGTGTGTGTGCGTGCGTGCGTGCGTGCGTGCGTGCGTGCGTGCGTGCGTGCGTGTGTATCAGTGTGTGTCTCTGTCCCCATAGTGTAAAAAGGACATTAGTTGCTATAGAAACAAACAGTGATTGTGCAGTGAACATGTGTATAGGTGGAGTGCAATGCACGCACGCACGCACGCACGCACGCACGCACGCACGCACGCACGCACGCACGCACGCACGCACGCACGCACGCACGCACGCACGCACGCACACACACACACACACACACACACACACACACACACACACACACACACACACACACACACACAGTGACCTTTTTTTCTTTTTTTTTTAACACTTTGTTTTTATTTTTCCTTTTTACACACAAGATACAGGCAAATTATCGTATATATGACAACTTGTTCCCTCAATCCCCAACCCTCCCCCCATGGTGATAGCCACACAGTGACCTTTTAATTAAGTGGTATATGCTGCAAATATCTCACATGGGTCATTATACCCTGCTTCCATAGACAGGACAGCATGAGCTGACCTCTAACAAGGAACAGGAAAAGTTGCTCGCTGCCACCTGCCGCTGAGCACTGGCATACATTCACTATGCAATTTAAAAGATTAACTTCTTTTATCCTTACATATTGGTCTGAGGACAGTCAGTCAACGGTTTAAACCAAACAGACAGAAGAATCTACACAGCGACACAATGATAATTTAACACAGTGGTTCTCAAACCTTTTCAAGGACCCCCAAATTAATATGTATTTGGCAGCAGACCCCCATCTGAACATATTTTGTGCCAGGGACCCCCATACAAGATTTGCGTTGTTAAAATGTTTAAAACATTTTTTTTTAAATAAAGTGGTTATTTGTGGCTATATTAACTCATTTAGCTGGGACCTCTGGAACCCCATTATAACTCTATGCTGGAACCCCTTCAAGGATCCTGGATATCACATTGAGAACCACTGATTGTTTTTATCATGAAATCTGGCAACACTGTGGGCGGACCGCTGATGTCAGACCCTCAGACACAACAGGAACCATTCAACGTGAACAGACGCCAGACCTTATTTTCAACTCTATGCACCCATAGAGTTATGTCTGCACCAGACGTGTATTATTTAATGGTATAGATTCTACCAAGCCCCGCCCTGTCTGCCTTGTGATTGGCTGAATACAAAAAACAAGAAAACAAGGACTCCGCCCTTTTTTTTTACCCCCGACAAGTTTTCAACATTCACTGATGACAGACACAACAGAAGCGGCCCCAAAGGCATCAAAGGCAAATATATGGAGATGCACATAATTATATAGTCAAATGCGATCTGTTTTTTTAAATCTAAGTTTTGAATTTGCTTTGAAAAATTTGGAATATCTTTGAAACATTTGAACTCATGTTGCTGCCACAAAATATTTTTAGATGGGGGTCCGCCACCAAATATATACATTAATTTGGTGGCCCTTGACATGAAAAAGTTTGAGTACCACTGTATACAGTCCATAGAGTGTTTGTTTAGTGACTGGGCTCTCCCTGTCTCTCCAGCTCAAACAGATTCATCACCAATGTCATCCAATCAGGAGAGAGAACCTATTTCTCAGCTTAATTTTTATAGTGGAAGGATGTGCACTTTACTTAATGCCAGCAGTAATCGTCCAAGCTGTCCGGTCAGAGACAAAAATGAACTTTTCTTCAATGGAGCCATTTGAGACTATGTCCAATTCAGAATAGAAATGATTACTTCAATAAGTATTCCCATAACCCTGAAATTATCTTCCCACTCTGGTATCACTGTGTCGACTCCTCGAGATTACCTTTAGCTTCATTGAAATAACCCCTGGTCTAGATGATCTCTTGGGACGCAACCATTGGCTATAACCGGTGAAATAATTTTTGTGTGCTTCTTTTAAGAAATTCCCTACAAGGAAATTCTTTGTAACAGTGTTCCAGTTCCAATTTTGTATGTGCACTTCTTTGTGTCATCACTTCCAATTTCACTTGTTTATCCTGTATCCTGTATGACTTCTCTCTCCTGATTGAATGACATCGATATCCTGACCTAAAAATGCATTTTCTCTTTACTAACGAGTTGGAGAGAGACTGCTGTTACTGAACAAACACGCAACAGCAATGATTGCTATCAGAATATAGAACAATTTAACACTTATCTTAACAAAACATATATATCTTTCTGCACCTGCATGATACCTTGTGTCTCATATCTTAGCTCTCCAGCCTCTGTCCTGGTATCCTGTGATCCAAATTGCCTGAGCCCTGTCTCAGCCTCTGTTTTCATGTTATTTTGGATTGTTGCCTGTGGAGTTAGTCTTTGCTGGACTGCTTCTCTTCCCTCACCCATCCAAAAGCCTTGTACCTCCTAGTTATTCATTAAATTTATTGAATTGCACCTGCTCTGCCTCCGGTTTGGTCCTTCCCCTGTGGTTCTGCTACCCTGATAGCATTCCCCCTTGACACACCGTGACAAAAACATCATATAACTTCACCAACTCCACTCTCATCTTAGGCATCACAGAGTAAAACTGATGGAGAGAAAGTATGCAGTCTGCTGGCTTAATTGGCTGAGTATAAATAGCAACGAATGCACGTAGGCTACACACACGCACGCACGCGCGCGCACACACACACACACACACACACACACACACACACACACACACACACACACACACACACACACACACACACACACACACACACACACACACACACACACACACACACACACACACACACACACACACACACACACACGCAACAAGCATATACTTATATTTACTGACATTATCTCAGAGTACAGAGCAATATTATAAAGTATACAGTATGTGCTATCTCTGCCATCGTAGCACTTCCAGTTAAGTGCTAGTGTAAAGGTTTTTTTTTCCACAGTGGATTAGAAGCATATGCAGGAAACCCCACCCTGCTAATGAGCTAATGCTCTCTTCCATTTAAAGATGAACAAAACACACAAACAGAAGACAATGCAGCCTACACAGCAGTGCAAGTGGGTGTCATGTCTATATTAAGCTGACATTTTGATCATTTAGGTGATGTTCTCACACAAAGCATTTTACAGTAAAGTGAAGGCAACGATAGAACAGAAGCTTAAATTCAAAGACATTCAGCATTAGGTTATATAACAAGCAACCAATTGTGCGGAGCACACCGATCTGACTGCCTTGGCAGTAGTTGTTAATACTAAGTGAAATCTTGAGGGAGAATGTACAATTGTGCCCACAACGGTCCATTTTTACACACTCAGAGTTAAATTAACACATTTTATTTGTTATTCCTGTGACCCCATGTGACCTCATGTTCCTGTGACCCCACTCTTATTTTAGTTTACTCCACAACCTAAAACATATCCGTGTAAGGAGGAGCACATAAAGGTGGTCCCTTTTGGACAGGTTGAAACATACTGGTATGACAATCTGGCCTTTAGTTTAATTTCATATGACGGGTTCATTCCCCGGGTAAACATATATAATTTAGCAAAGCTAGCTTAGGGAATTTCCTACACAGTTAAATGTGTAGGCAGCCGTAGCTTAGTGGGTAAAAGGCAAACCGGTGGCCTTCTGGTAATCAGAAGGTCACCGGTTTGCCTCCCGCGCTGGCCACGATCTATGTGTCAAAGTGTCCCTGAGCAAGAATCGATCGATCAATCACATTTTTATTGTCAAATCACAAAATACAAGTAAAAGTGAGGCGAAATTCTTATTGATGCAGGCTTTCACTGTTGCTGTTTAAGAAACAAAAACCTAACCCCACCTTGCCTCTCCATCCCCATGCCAAAAATCTGCTCGAATCTACCAGTTTTCAAAGAAACTGAACTGCACCTGTAACAACAACAGTACATACTGTAGAACAAGTTGTACTGCGACAACAAATGTCTGAAATCTTGCAAAGTAGGCTACAGTTAATTTACAAAAGTTTCTCACAGGTTTTTAGCTAAGAAACTGAAAACGGAGAGAACTTACTGTACCTGAGAAACAAAGTTACCTAAGAAACTGAACTTACAGAATACATACAAGTTGCTTGTCTGTATTCTTGCCAAATCAGGGTAGCCTAAGCTGGGCTACTTGTTACTTATGTTGTCCCCCAGGCAAAATGAGATACGGAAAAATAAAATCTAAACATCTACCCTTAATTGAAATCATGAGTATGCATCTATTTCAAAAGGCCATAAAAATACGATCTCTCAAAAACGTAAATAAATAAACATTAAAAAGGTCATGTGGCTCATAGTATCATAGTTCATAGCTCATAATACTTATAATTACTGTTCACTCACAGACTTTTGTCCAGGATCACAGTGTCTTATACCTCTCTTATTTGTAATACGTTATAATAATTGTATAATCAATGTTAAAATGCATTATAGTGTGATTATAAATCACTATAAAGAGCCGTTCCCACATTATAACTACAACTATACAGTGTTATGAGTAGATTATAATGCATTAAAAGTATGTTTATAATGCATAATAGATAATGCAAATAAATGCTGATTAATATTGGGGTAGGTTGAACTACTGGCTCAATAAAATGTTGCCCCATAGCCATCATTTTAGACAAAATCCAGCTTAATACTTAAGGCTAATCTTTAGCTAAATGATTCACATGGTTTTCTACATTGGCAAATGATATATCAGATTATGGAAAGCAGTTTGATATCAAGTTTAATTCCAAAAAGAGTAGTCATCATGATTATGAAGGAGGAATCACCCAAAGTTATTGGACTTTTGGACCACAGTATAAAGATACGAGTGGGAAACAGAATGAACAGAACAACATAATTCTATTATTGTAAGATGTGATTCTGAGGAGCAGATGTCTTGGCATGGTCAGAGAAGGGATAGTAGTCAAATTGAATTCAAATTCCCCCTAATTACATTATCAATTTACTCAAGCCATACAACTGGCCCCTTCAATATGATGGATGTGCTCAGACAATAGAAATGGCATTTATGGCTGGCCTGAGCTTTCTATCAAAGCCCATGATGAAGCAAGAATTCATATTTTTGTGTGTGGAATTCATTTCACCTATACAGTGTATACTGTAAACTGCATATGCAAATATTCTCTTTTTTTATGGCTTTTAACTTTTATATGTAATGCGCTACAGCACATGTAATGTAATATTGACTTGACTTTACAAAGGGATCATAGCAGGCGGCTGACAAAATCACAGATAGAATGTTTGTCAACGCACTCAGACTCTGGCTGGTAGTACATCTTTCAGCTCAAACAGTTCTTTTCAGGTAACATGCTGTCTCATGTGGCTGTGGCAACAGTCTCACTGAGAGACATAAATAGCTGCCCTTATATGCACTTGAAGGAGCTAGGCTGTCAACGAGCCACATCAATTACAACAAAACTGTGGTTTTCTGACGTTGATCACACCACCTCACTGACATGGTGTGGCACATCACAGAGTTTAAGGTCCATTCCAGTTAGTTGCAGGATTCTGACACATTTTATTTCAGGCAAAGGCTACAGTACCTTTCCTACTTTTTTTTCCCCTTGAAGAGTTTTTATTTGAAAGAAACTGTAGGTAGTATGCCATCATTCAAACAGATCTGTTCCACAATAAGACAAAGGTGGAATGAGAGAGGCAGTGCATGAGACAAAGAGAGAAAAAGAAAGGTAAAGATGACTACAGTTCTTTTCCTTTATTTCTGTACGCTTACATGTATCAAGAGCTCTGCGGTTATGAACTACTGTAGAACCTTTGGCCCCACAGTTGCTATAGACAACCAGTGACGACTTTCAAACACAGCAGGGAGCGAAGAGCTAACATGGAAGTCTTTCTTTATCACTCTCCACTGTGTCACTTTGCGAGAAGCTGCCTTCGCTTCACACACAATATCTATCCGTCTGCATACATAGTCTGTCTGTTTGCAGACACAGCCTGTCTGTTTGCAGACACGGTCTATCCATATGCAGAGACAATTTATGCATCTGCAGTCTGTCCTTCTGCAGACACAGTCTGTCTGTTTGCAGACACGGTCTGTCTGGTTACAGTCACGGTCTGTCCATCTGCATACACGGTCTGACCATCTACAGACACAATTTGTAGATGGACAGACCATCTACAAATTGTTGTCACAGTGTTGTCATGGTTATCTGCAGTCTGTCCATATGCAGACACAATTTATCCATCTGCACATTCTGCAGTCTGTCCTCTGTCCTTCTGACACACACCCCTCAGAGAATCTTTAACAACCCACGACTGACAAATGATTTCGAAAAGGGCAAGAGTCCATGGTCACGGACATCTCAGTCCACTCCATCTCTATTGTAAATATTGATGAATTCTGTACTTTTTTTTTTTTGCCCAATGGCAAGGCTGTCAAAGACATACCTTGTTTTGTTCACCACTCCAAACTCATGTCATTACTGATCAAATGCTTGCCTGTACTCCATTCCAGAGAGTCAAATAGCCCAAGTTCACATATGTGTTTGAAAATCTGGAGAGTAAATTTAACTTGAAAAGTAGTATACAAATTTTACGACACGAAAGAGTTAAATCAACAGCAGATTTCGCTGTGCGTTTATGACTGCTTCACTTTGGTTGGGAACTGACATCCAGGATCAGTAGAGGGCTTTATAAAACACACCTGGGTCTCTGTGGAAGGAGAACAGATCAGTGTGTGTTTTCCTACCAGGCAGCTGTGCTGGCAAAGCCACAATGGAATCCTCATGGATAAATGCTAATCCAAATTCACCCACACTGGAAAGACTCCACAGACCTCCTGATGAGACAAGCAAACAAACAAACACACACACACACACACACACACACACACACACACACACACACACACACACACACACACACACACACACACACACACACACACACACACACACACACACACACACACACACACACACACACACACACACACACACACACACACACACACACCTGTGCACCTGTGTGAACAAACACAAACACGCACATGATGGACAGGACAGCAGCACACACACATATTCATGTGCACACAAACAAAACGTATTTTGTTTTACAGTATACCTCTGTAAGATGAACCATCTGTTACCCTTTTTGTAAATGAAGTAATTAGTCCACGAGCCAGACAAGATTTCATTATCGAAAGAGTGGACAAAACCATGTATATTAAATTGTTTATAGGGTCAATATAAGTAAATAAATATATGATAACCTTTCCACAGGAGCAGCTTTTTCATAGTTATCACACATTTTGTTATTTTCCCCATACGTACATGACGGGTGAAAAAATGACAAAATAAAAAAAAATAGTTATCATAATGAAACTTCCCCAGTTGATTACTTACATGAAGACAATGATCTATCGTATTACAAGTTTTCTGAAATTGTATATATAAATATGCAAATTGGGCATTAGGAAAATATGCCCGAATTTGCATAACTTTCCAGAATCAACATTGGACAAAGCCAGAGTCAATTCTTATTTCATTTTGTTAAGATGTTGGAGTCAAAGGTTTTTAACGAGGGAATATTCAATATCTTGCTCAATTTTGGGGCTCTGGCCCTGGCTCTGACTAAATGCCTAATTTGCATATTTAAATATACAATTTCAGAAAACTTGTAATACGATAAATCATTGTCTTCATGTAAGTAATCAACTGGGGAAGTTTCATTATGATAACTATTTTTTAAATGTTGTAATTTTTTCACCTGTCATGTACGTACGGGGAAAATAACAAAATGTGTGATAACTATGAAAAAGCTGCTCCTGTGGAAAGGTTATCATATATTTATTTACTTATATTGACCCTATAAACAATTTAATATAGGTATGGTTTTGCCCACTCTTTCGATAATCATTGCTCAATTTTGGGGCTCTGGCTCATGGACTAAATGTCACATGGGGTCTTTTTCCAAAGCCCATGAGGTCACCTCTCTACTTTTACTTGTAATTTCACAGATCTCTGAGGGTTGCTATGCTTGTCTGCAGGCCTTTAAAGAACAGCCAGCTCATTATTCTCTAAGTATCATAACGTTTTCTTAAACATCCTCTGACACTTCTGCTTAATCTCATTACTGTAGGCCTCTCTTTGGATACATTTCTTTCAAAATTACATAGATGTTGCTCTTGTGACGATAGACATGTGATATTTAAAACAGCATTGGAAAGCAGTGGTGGGACCTGAAAGCTCACTTCAGCTAATTCTGAAGGACATATTTGCTTGCAATAGTGATGGCACTTTCGGATCTGGACAGTTGGCTCCATTATCCGTTAGCCAAATTTAATGTATAGTTTTTAGCACAGTTAATGACCTCAACTTCATTGGGGGGGTAGCCTTTATTGGATAGGTGCAGTGGAGAAAGAGACAGGAAATACAGAGAAAGAGCAGTGACATGCAGCAAATGATCTGGCCGGCAGGGAATCGAACCAGAGACTTGCTGTCCCATGTTGTACGCACCATAACCCCTTGGCTATCAGGTCGCCCACACACTTCTTTTTTAAGATATAGTTGTCATGGTTACCAGGCGTAAAAGGGTTCATCTCTCCGACCATTGACAGTCCTATGATCTCTTTTCTAGTATTCTGTCATTGAAAGGATACAGACACAATAGCAATTATTCTTTGATCTAATGCTGTTACTTCTTGACAACTGTTATTAGGCTACAGTACATCAGCAGCTTAAGGCAGAAACTGAACCTGAACACTGCAAAGTGCTAAATCAGATCTATTCAATACAGACTTCCGGAGAAATGTGTTTTTCAACAACATTCTCAGAGTTACAGAGGTTCACAGGAAGGTTAAAAGTGTTAGATTCAGAATCAACTTTATTGTCACATCACACGATTACAGCTGTTAAGAGTGGGAGAAACCTTTTTGAGCGAGCTCTCAAAATTGCAGTTACAGGAAGAGTAGAGCAAAGGAACAATGAAATATATCACAATGCTGAGGCATCGTTGGAGGTTGATTTTTAAGGAAAATATAATTAGAAATGTATGCGTGTCAACAGCTGGAAATGTTTTGTTTGTCCTCCATTTCGTTAACTTCAGATCAGTAAAGTCCCAGAGGTGCAATTAAAATTTGTGCAGAGGCTTTTTAAAGACTTTTTAAAACATTATGAGATTCTCTCTTGGTTTTCTGTTATTGGGGCAAACACAGCATGGTCTTGGTAAATGCACCACAAAAGGGTCTCTCAAAAGGCCAGGGATGTGGGCTCTCTTTGTCTCATCCCCCGCCTCACACACACACACACACACACACTCACACTCACACTCACACACACACACACACACACACACACACACACACACACACACACACACACACACACACACACACACACACACACACACACACACACACACACACACACACACACACACACACGTCTCTTGCAAAGAAACAGCACCAAATCTGCTTTTGAAGTTTTCTTTTTACTAGTCTGATATCTCAATAATGTTCAGACATTATTCTCTCCATAGATATCAAAGAAGTCTTCCAAGAGACTGAATCTATCCACAGAGATAATGTTAACTACATCGTGCTTTGAAAACATTGCCAGTTTTCATGTTAGACATTGACATTGATTATTCAATATTTACCTTTGGAAAATAAACAAAATAGAAGGATGGCAGTGACACAGACATACAGATTGAACGACTGACTATATTTGCTCATTTTCCAGGGCTTACCTTCCCGCCGAGTGCTGGCATTTATCTGTTGTTTTTCATTACTTCCATCAGTAAAGGTCAAAGGCATCCACATGGGCCCTTTCAGGAAATATCTACCCACTGGTGTTGAACTGGGTCAAAGTGCTTTTTAAATAAGCTATTTAACAAACAAATCCAACATATTAATTAGGTAGGGGAGGAAATCAGGCAGGGACTGACATTTCAGCACAATAACACCTGATAACACCTGTAGCTACTTAATTTCTAAAAGGTCCAAATCTGGGAGTTTGAGGTCACACAATCTCTTTGACCAACCACCGGCTACTTGCCCTCCCAGATGCTTGCCCTGACCTAGAGAGATGGAAAGAGAGAGTGGTGACAATTCCTTTTACTCAAATGGACCAATTTTTCTACAGTTCCCGGAAGTTAGCAGCAAACTCAAGTTTCTAAGTGCAGTAGAATTACAGCAGAATAGTCTGTTTGTGTCTCTCCATCACTCTGCCCTGACCTAGTCTCTCGTAGCCAGACTAGTCCACAATCGAAGTTCTTTTCCAGGATTTATCTCCCTGTGAGATGGAGGTAAAACTGGGATGTGGGAACGAGGTTAATTTTAACCACACCAACCAAACCTTGCCTACACATAACCACCTCTAACCTAATCGTGCGTAGCCAGACAAACAGTTGCCAGAAGAATAGCTGGAGCTATGCTCCAGTTTTGTATATAGCTGGAGCTACGCTGTTGTTTTGTATTTTATTCTCTAATCATTTCCACCCAGTTTTAACACTGAGAGACTGTCCAGTCTCTACTTAAATAGAGTTGAGATACTGACCTGAGTATATATAACCTAAACACAACCATTTTAATGTTATCATATATGATGGGTATGATACTGCCAGTGTGGGGCCATGCAGTATTAATTATGACGTGTGTAAATGTGAGATATCAATGGTGTGAGTGAAGCCATGTATAGCCTAGAGGAGTGAAAAGTGAGGTGTTGGAGTGTTGAGAGGGGCAATACACAACAGAGTAACAAAACAAATAGAAAACATGCCTGCTTACTGCTGGAAAGCAAAACAGAGAGTGGGAAGGGAGCTTCTTTCTGACACACAAACACACAAACAACAGGTAAAATTGCTCTGGAGTTCTGTCTTGCAATTACCTGCAAAAAAGACACAGAACAAGCAGGCCAAGATAACAGGTCTGCTCTACTTACGTCTTACTAGAGGTTCGGGCCACTGTGCAGCCCTCACACTTACGTCGTACCGCTGATCGGACCAAAATGTCTGAGTCATATAGTGTCAGGGCCTTTGTCAGAGTACCCGTTGTACACGTCCGTCTCTGTCCCTTTTATGCCCATATGGAAATCCCTGATGTCATTATTATATGCCCATACCCTGTATATTGGCATGCCAATATATGGCCATATTGGTTGGATCGGTGGTTCTGCAATCCCTCGAGTCCTTGCTGACGCACGCGCCGAGTTTGAAGTTGGTCGGTCCCATTTATGCACATGACCATATATGGGCATATCGGTCAGATCTGTGGCTCTGGACAACGGGATCTCCATATATGCCTATAGTATATGGGCATATCGGGTTTGTTTATGGTTATGTCTGAGTCATAGTGGCATGGGCGTATCAGGTTTGTTTATGGTTATGTCTGAGTCAGAGTGTGGCCGTGGTCCTGCCTATACTGTATATGGGCGTATTGGGTTTGTTATGGTTATCTCTGAGTCAGAGCAACATCAGAGGTCCCCCAATTTTAATATACATGTAGGCCTATAGGATGGATGGTCTGATATTTGTATTAGCTAGAAAGAGGATAAAGCACAATTCAAGAGACACAGGGGGAAAGAGAGAGAGAGAGTTGAGATGAAATATAGGCCTATTGTCTTTACTAAAATGCTAAATGAATAAACTCAACTACACAGTAAAATCCTCAGTGTTAATGTATCCATTTGTTGTAACTCTGAGAGTGTATGGGTAGCCTACAAATGAAACCAAATGCACCCCTACGGGTCCATTATGTTTCATTTGTTCACTCAGAGTTTAGAGTAGGCCTACTCTGAGTGAGTTGGCGATATTTTAAAGCTCAAACCTCTGTTTCTTAGTTGACGTGCCTAGTTCAATAGAATTGGGACAGCGCTCGTCAGCGGAGTGGTGGATGGATGGCTGGGGGAGCAGGCGGGGGGGGGGGGTGGGAGGGAGGAGAACGCTGAACTTCCTGCGCTCAGAAATAATTGAGCGCGGTGAGCGCCAACTATTCATTGAAGACACCACTGTCCTTGTAGCCGAGAGGAGGAGCGCACTGAGGCTCAGTGATTCAGCACCACGGAGCGATGGACAGCGCTCGGGAGTAAAGAGGGAAGAAAGAGAAGAGAAAACAAAACAAAACAAAACAAAGATATTGATTTTGTTTAATAACCTTGTGGGGTACGTAAAACGTCGCAATTTTGGATTTGTGAAAACTTGTCGCAACTAAAATCTTCCAAGAGAAAGACTTGACGGTCCTACTCAACATTCCTCTGTGTTTCTTTTAGAAAATTCGGGTGAACTGCGCCTCATTATCAGTACCACCGATGTCAGGGGATCGGAGCGCAGGGGCTGTTTGATTCTTCTGCCCGTACTGTGCCTTTTTGTGCGTTATGATAGAGGGTCTGAGCCTGTGAAACACGGTGCGTGAAAGAGAGGGATCAGCCGGCGTGCCCGACCAGTCAGAAGGATGCTGGAGGGCAATGCCTGCAGAAAGAGAGGATGAGATTTGTCGAAAGGCACTAGAACTGCTCTCCGACCTGTGCTCCAAGGGAGAGGTGCAGAGCGACAACTGTCTGGATTTCATCTATTACTTCAGAGACCTGGCAAGACCACGTTACACAGACTCAGGTGAGCCTGTGCTTCTTCTTGTACAGTATATCCTGTACAAGTATACCCTCTCAACATTGTTTGTTTACACTTTTGGTTAGAGAATCTAATTCTACATAGGCCATTAGCCTATATTGTATTGTAAACATCCTCAATAGGGTAGCCTTTGACATGTAGCTCTTTTTAAATTATAATAATATAAGTTATCCAAACTACATCATAGGCTGCTACTTTAGTGATGACATATAGGATCTTTCCTACCAGCATAATTAAGTGCATATCAAGTGCATGAAGTGTTGTTCACTGTCCCCCTCTGAGGTAACATTACAAACACTTGTTGCTTACACTGGGCTTACAGTAACAGAGACCACAAGCCATTTCAGATCTCAGTGTGTACTATTTTGCAGCAGCCTACACCTTGGATCTAAAACCAAGCAATAATAAGCTGTATGTTCAAGCCCCTCTTTTGATGCCAGAAAAGCCAACAGCCCCACCCAACATCCTCCATTATACACCCAACACTTTGAAGATTAGCATGAAAAGAGCAAGTTGGATATATCTATTTTGAGTTGTTTAATTCGTTTTTTTGCCATTGGATTTCACTTTATGGACTTTATTGGACTTTAATATAGTAAGTTGCAAGGACAATTTGACATAACACTCGACTCTCGATCTGAATAATGCTGATTTTTTAATTGAGAAATGTGTTCCCATGCTCGTTCGATTGTTCCTATACCTCACAAACTGTGACTGACGTAATCTCTCATGTGTCTTATCAGTGACAGAGAGAGAAAGAGAGAGAGAAGGGGGTCTGTGTATGTGTATCTATGCATGTTAATGCATAGATATACATTAACATAACATAACATAATAACATAACATAACATAACATAACGTGTGAGTGTGTGTGTGTGTGTGTGTGTGTGTGTGTGTGTGTGTGTGTGTGTGTGTGTGTGTGTGTGTGTGTGTGTGTGTGTGTGTGTGTGTGTGTGTGTGTGTGTGTGTGTGCACGCGCGCAGGCACGCAGGCATGCACGCACCTGTATGCAGTTGTTGATGTTGTCAGACTGTCCCATTTGTGTGTACGACAGTACAAATGCACATTTATAGTGCTGTACATGTCTGTGAATGTGAATGTTTTTGAGTCTGTGTTTGCATGTATCTTTGTTTTGGATAATAACAACTGGGGCCTGGCTCATCCGTTCAAACATGTTACAAATACAATACATTATGTATGATAAAGAGGAAGTTCAAGCTACCAGATTGGCTCCCATGAGGAGCCTTGACCCATTT
Source organism: Gymnoscopelus microlampas (assembly GCF_963454915.1). Taxonomy (NCBI): domain Eukaryota; kingdom Metazoa; phylum Chordata; class Actinopteri; order Myctophiformes; family Myctophidae; genus Gymnoscopelus; species Gymnoscopelus microlampas. The sequence goes on from NC_139943.1 coordinate 25,290,932, forward strand.
CCTGTTGTATTAGACTGCTGCTCTATATACTGTAGCCCTCACAGTTCTATCCACAACAAACAGTCATCCCCCCAGAGTGCAGAGCAGAGGAGCAGGGGAAGCTCTGGCAGTGACACTGTACACTGCAAAATGTTAATTTAACTTTGAGAGAGTAGAAATGAACCCACGAGGGTCCCCGTGTTTTATGATGTGGCTCTGTAAGAGGCGAGCCGGTGAAGTCAATGGCAGTCGCGTCAGACTGAGACTGTGCCCAAGTATGGAGGCATATTATAGACCAGTGGTTCTCAAAGTGGGGTCCGGGGACCCCAAGGGGGGTTGAGGGGGTTCCCACCTAAATGATTGATAGATACATCCTGGCATCACTTACAGGATGCCAGGATGTCTCACTCTGTAACTCTGATATGGGGGTCTGTGGCCTAATCTACCAAACTGGGGGTCCTTGAAATGTAAAAGTTTGAGAACCGCTGGTATAAAAAATAGTTACATTGACATTCAATATTTTGCTGTATAGTTCTGTGAGTTTCTACAGGCCCACACAGCAGCCTGTAAGAAAACATTGCTGCATTTTCCCAAAAGGAAATGGAAACGTATATAGTGTACTGGCTGTTTGGACAGTATTTAATGTAGGAAAGTGAGAGGGCACAATTTGGGCTATGGATTGAGGTTGGAACATAAGGATTTTGAGGTTGGTTTGCAGGTTTGATGCATGATCTCATAGCAATTTCTTTTAGACAACCTTATAATTCTGACCAGTGATATAATGTTATGAGCTGTGAAAATGTCCTATAAGCCTTGGCAGGCCTAAAATATCCACCTTTGACCAGTAATCTCTGGTTCTAACATGTCTGACAGGCTGCAGCAACATGCTTTGCTCACAGTACACATACTGTATTTCATCTACTGAGTAACAACTTTGTCCAGGGATTTAAGCAGAAGTTTATTGTTGTGACTGTGACTGTGAGTGGAGTTTGCTGTGTATGAGTGTAGCGACTACATTGTCCCAAATTTCTGAATCCGAAAGTAATAATTACCAATGGCTCAATTCTTTACATAATCAAATCTAAATCTCAAAGGGTGATTTAGATACAATGACCAATGTGGAAACAGCAAAAAGCACTTCCATCCCTTGGTGGAGTCCTTGGATTGATTAAAAGTTGATGAGAAATGGCTAGGTGTCATTATTACACATTCAATTATGCCGGTATTGTTGTTGCCAGGCAACATGGACATTATTGGAAATTTGGTTTGGAATATTTCAGCCACCGGCGATTTTATGAAAGAACTCATGTCTTGTCTTTTCTCTTCACTCCTTCCTCCTGAGTGTTAATTCAACTCTGAGAGTGCACAAATGGAAGTATATGGACCCTTTACTCATTTGTAACTCAGAGAGCACCAAATAGATGCTTATATATGAGTCCAATTTGGTTCAACATGTACACACTCAGAGTTAATTGATATTTATTTGTTAAAATAAGTGTTAAATAGCTCCATATTCTGATACTACTCATTGATATAGAATGTTTGTTTAGGAACAGGAGTCTCCCTGTCTCTCCACCTCTTTAGTAAGCATAACATGCATTTTTTTCTGGTAGGAATACCTATTTTATCCAATCAGGAGAGAGAACCGGCACAGGATACAGATTAAACAAATGAAATTGGATTGACTATACACAAAGAAATGAGCAGGCAAAATTAGAACTGGAACACTATACAATTGAAGCTGATAAATGGGTTCTCTTTCCTGATGCGCTGATGATTGGCAACCCACCTGAAAATGTATTTTCTGTTTATTAAGAAGTGGAGAGAAGGGGAGACTCCTGATACTAAATAAACACTCTTAGATATGACTACTATCAGAATATAGAGCTTAAACCTTTTTAAAAAAAACTTTTTGTTTTAACCAAAACATAATTATGTCACTTGCACCTTTAAGTTAACACCCAGGATTTTAGTGTGTATCTCTTTGCCTTCTATCTAACAAGTTGCACTAGAGAGCATTCTGAGCTTGTAGATTGTCTATTGTTGGTGCACGACACGATGCGCAACCAAGTACAAATCAGTCATAAGCCTTCACTCGCACCCCCCCTCCCCCCTGCACTGTATACATCACTGTATTCACACATTCTCCTCTCTTCCATCTGTCAGAATGGCAGATACTGTATTCATAAGCAGGCCCAGAGGCATTACATCACATATACCGCATCCTCTCTTCCTTCAAAGCACTTGATAGAAGGGGTTTTCAGGGCACATTGTCCCTGCACATTTGGGGCCATTTATACACTCACTCATGGAGCTCCAGTACGTGAGCACTGAGGATTTGACTGTGTGCTGCTGGCCCTTAGCTCCACATCCGCCTGGCCCCTCACCTCCTGTTATTGTCCCGTATTGACCCACTGCTGACATGGCTGTTGTAGCTTTATTGAGCTGTACACAACACCCGCCTCCCTGGAGGAAAGAGGACATACAGGAGTTTAATGAGACGGCCCTGGCCTGCCTTAGGGGCCTCTTCCCTGTCTGTTTCAAGCAGGCATTATACGCCCTGCGAAGGAGAATACATTGTCCATAAGGATCGCCATCTTCCGCCTAATTTTCTCTTCATGATAATGCGGCCAGACAATAACCCGCAGACATATACCTCATGCATCCAAAATATTGGTTGGTAGAAGGACTTGTTAACCACTTTCAACCTGGCATCCCTATTGTGGGCATTATAAGCAAAAATAGTGAAAATAGCAGATCTACAAGCTCAGGACACGTTGCAGCTTGTTTTATTTTTGCTTGTTTTTATTTATTTTTTTATTGTTACTATGTGTCTTGTGTCTTGTTACTATGATTTATAATATTGCTTTGTTTTAACTGCCTGTAACTTGATTGTTTTTTTTTTTTACCTTACCCCACCTCTCCCTCGAGAGGCCTTGCCTTTTTACCAGGCATTGATAATAAGAATTTGTTGTTGTGTACAATGTTGTTCTGTCTTTATAAAGGTAACATTAAGATTTTTTTTAAAGCAATGCAGCGTATCGTTGTCGATCACCTATTTTTGCAATGCAACATCATTGCACGACAACGTAGAAAATAGGGCTTAAATGGTTAGGGAAGTGAAAATTCTACAGGTTGATTAGTAGGGTTTTTCAATTATCATGATCTAGTATCATCATTGGTATTTTAAACTGTACTATCTGTGATTTGACTCTGACCTCTATTCTTGGTCTATGATGGGTGCAGCATGCCAGAAATGAGCAATCCCCTGGGAGATTTTTTAGTTTTTGGTCAGCACCAGAAATACATTTGTTTCAGTGTGTAAACAATAACAGCAATAGTGAACAATGAACAAGGCCAAATGAGCACATCCCTGACCCCTAGAGTCAGCTGTGATAGCATTTCGTATAATTTTAATAATGTATAGGGAGTGGAGGAAGGGGTGAACGGGTGTGTATACGAATGTGTGCTCAGTGTGTTGTTAGTCAAACTGGATCACCAAATCGTGTTTCCTCAACATGGCCAACAGCCTTTATAGGAGAAATCTAGTTTTATATTTATATCGTTGCTGTCGGGCAAAAACCCTTTATCTTCATCTTTTTTATGTTTTCTCATAAATGAATGCCCTATTTTATACTGTGCTGAATGACAGTGTCACATTTTGTGCTGCATTTTGAACTTGAAGATTGGCTATTTTCGCTCTTTTTGAACGTTTTAGCCTATTGGGAAGCCAGGTTGAATTTTGTACACTATATCTGCACGTTGTGAGCTTGTAGGTCAGCTATCTTCGACGAGCGACACCATATGAATCGGCTTCATACAGGTGCATGGTTTTGCCCTGTTTTGGTCATTAATCAGAGCATCAGATGGAATGGTCACTGGACAGGCACAAATTTGTTTGTGCGTGCACGCGCGCACGTGTGTGTGTGTGTGTGTGTGTGTGTGTGTGTGTGTGTGTGTGTGTGTGTGTGTGTGTGTGTGTGTGTGTGTGTGTGTGTGTGTGTGTGTGTGTGTGTGTGCGTGCGTGCGTGCGTGCGTGCGTGCGTGCGTGCGTGCGTGCGTGCGTGCGTGCGTGCGTGCGTGCGTGCGTGTGTCTGTTCAACCAAGAAGTAAAGCTTATCTCCAGTGAGAATGAAAGATATTCATAGCCTTTTCCTACCATCACACTGGGTGCAGTGGTCCAATGGTCTAGCCTGCATGCACATGCACACACACACGCACACACTTTAATCTCGTAGCCTATGTGTGTTTAATAGGTATGCCCCTAGGTTAAAGGCGACTTCCAATCTCAATCTTTTTCACTGCCTCTTAAAGAACCACACATAAGAGTAGGTGACCTCATACACAAAAGACCTACCTGAGGTAATGTAACGGCTCCCCTTGCACTCACAACATCCTACTATAATTCTAGTAACCTCTGTCTGTCCGTCTGTAGTGGTGAGTGAGTAGGTGAAGCTACCCGGTTCTCCTCACTGGCTGGAGCAATTGCTCTGCTTTTGCACACAGCCATTGACCATTACCATCTGAACTTAACTGTGAAGCCCGTTTTACAATTTCATCAAATCTCAGCTTCTTATTAGCGTTTATGTGTAAAACACTGTCGCCATGGTTACGGGGCTGCCCAGCTATGGGACGAACTGCCTCCCGGGTTGCCAGATCATGTGCGCATATCCCCCCACGAATGCGTCGACCAGGTATGGTCTAGTGTGTACTAATAAATCCAATGCTTCATCTATACTTGGATGCATGCTGTTGTCACACACAGAAGATAGCCGATCTACAAATTCACAACACAAAGTATAAATAGGGCTTAAAGGGAAAATTGTGCTTAAAACAGACTCAATCCTATAACTATACAAGTAAGACGCGCGAACGCTGGAAGCGAACGCAGCTCGAAAATATTGTGTATTTACGGACTCTGTGTGTGTGTGTGTGTGTGTGTGTTTGTGTTTTGACTGTAGCTGCACTCTGGCGCCCTCTGTCGGCCACACCCAGGCAGTGCACTGCACACAGACAGACAGACAGACACACACACACACAAGCCGAGCAGACTTTCATAGTAAGCTCCACTTGGGCGGAGGCGCCTCCTTCCGCGTTCACAATCAACCTTAAAATGTCAGGCTTGATAGAAACCATATCAAACATCAGTCTATTTTGAAGCATGTCCACTAGACCAATGGTTCCCCAACTTTTCAGTTCGAGACCCAAAAGACTAATTTTATTTGTCTCTGTGGGACCAAACGCGTTGCATCGCTATTGCAGTACTATTTTCTCTTCTTCTTTTAAGTTCATGAATTTCTTTCTTTCTTTCTTTTTATTGATTTATTGATCATTTACATTTTTGAAAATCTTTTAAAATAATAAAAAATAATTAAAAGTAGGAAATGAAATAAAGGGTTATTTTCTCGCTACACAGCAAAAATGGGGTCCTAACCCACTGTTTGGGAAACTAGACAATTTATTTCAACTTTGAACAACTTGTAGAGATTAGAACGGCATTCAATGTTTTCAATGATATGTGATATTTTGACCTTTCTGCTGTAAGGTCTTGTATTTCTGTCAAACATCAGGAAGTGACATGTATGACTCCAGGTTATTCAATATTGCTGCCGCTAGACTAAAAAGCATATTGCATGATGATATTACATCTATAACCAGAATTTACCATTCAATTCAAATTGTAACTCTTAGGATTAAGTTGACTCATGATTTTGAAGTGTATCCACAACTGCTGTCAGTTAACTAAGGAAAGATAAAGGACAGTTTTAACTGACAGAGTGTACATTTTGTACGCTCAGTTAAATTAACTCTCAGGTTTTTCTCAGTCCATGGCACCCAACGTGCAGATTGTTGGTTCCTTAGTTGTTTTTTTTGCCACCTATTTCATTATTCTTGAGCTGCCATCTTTGCAGCTGCCTTATGTTTTATTTAGCTTTTTTTGTCCTGTTTCCTACGTGTTTGACTTGAATTGACCTCAAATCTTCCAGCTACAAGCATCTGGCAGCTGATATGGTGACATTGATGCCTGAATGCGAAATTAATGAATCTAATTCGGCAACAGAGCAAGACAGACAGACAGACAGACAGACAGACAGACAGACAGACAGACAGACAGACAGACAGACAGACAGACAGACAGACAGACAGACAGACAGACAGACAGACAGACAGACAGACAGACAGACAGACAGACAGACAGACAGACAGACAGACAGACAGACAGACACACACACACACACACACACACACACACACACACACACACACACACACACACACACACACACACACACACACACACACACACACACACACACACACACACACACACACACACACACACACACACACACACACCTGAGAGAGAAAAACAGGACAACAAATAATTCAGCAATCAGCCAACATGTCGCTGTCGGGCAGAAACCTTATGTCTCCATATATCTTATGTTTTTTCATACCACACAATACCACAATGTATTTCTACATTGTGTTATTGCTACTTTAACTTAAGTAAAAAAAAAACTGGGTACATCTTCCAACACTGATGGTAGTCTATGTGCACATGTGTGTGCGCATGTGTATTGTGAAAGAGGATAGCATTCACACTGTTTACTGATCTCCTGTTCGTAGTTCAGGACTTCATACATCATGTGGATACACACACACACACACACACACACACACACACACACACACACACACACACACACACACACACACACACACACACACACACACACACACACACACACACACACACACACACACACACACACACACACACACACACACACACACACACAGCACTGGCATGAATAAGTCATCATAGATGCTTGGAAAATCTCGCAGAGCCTGACAGGAGACAACTATTTGATGAAAGCTGATGCATGTACGAGTGTGCAGTGTACACAGAAGAATACTACATGGCAATCAACCTTATTATAGAAGATGAAGTTGTGCACATAATGGAGAGGAAGGTAAAGACAAGAAAACCACAGGGGTAGCTTAAATAGCACCGGAAGTCGTCTTTCCTCATTCTCCTAACCCCATCCTCTTAGGTTCAATACCAATCAGCCTCTTTCCAGAATAGCTTGATGATCAGGGAGCCCTGGGGACCATGTTTTCTTTTACACGCTGCCCCATCAAAGGGAGATTTAGACCAAATCAATAAAAGGAGGCCATCTGTTTGTCTGTTTTATTTAGGCTTTTGAAGCCTGATTCACTTCAGAGATATGAAGAAAACCTCTGTCAAGACTTCCATCAGGAAAGAACATTTACATCGTTGGAAAGAAAAGGAAAACATAACACAGTCCCTAAGGTTTTATCTTTGACGTGCCTGTCAGTTGGATTACTTTCTCTGTCTTTCCTAGTGATGCAAGCCAGGTATACTGTAGCTTCACAATTTGTCATTTGGTGATTGCAGTTACATTCTTCATTCTAGTCGGTGTTTGAAAATGTGTTTCTTTGTTCTTGTGTGAATTTGTTTGACTTTCAATTGGAAAGAGATGCTCTGAAATCCCATTCTCACATTTTTGTTTATTTATAGTATTTTACAAAGGCTTCCAAAGCTGTTTGCAAACATTCAACACAAAATTTGATCCTTGAGGCAATTATTTCAATTATATTTAAAACTGTACCTTCAGAATCTGCTCTCAAAGGCTTAATCAGCATAACTGATCAACAATGAATTATTCATGTTCAGGAAGCATACACTGCTTCTTGACTGTGTTAAAGGTCTCAGTTTGAAATCCTGTAGACAGATGTGTCTCCCTGAGAAAAACAGGAACAATAATGAGGGAGACAGACATCTGGCTTCTCATTCAAAGTCCTCTCATGCTATATTCACTAAACATTTTCCAAAGGTAAAGAGATGTCTTCTGCTAGATTTGGATTGTTTTTTTCTTTTGATTTACAAGGCCTTACAAATACCTGATTGGCTCTGAATTGTTTCAAGCCACCAATAATGTCTTATATCCCAAACTCAAAGTGGTACCATTTCGTTCCGTATGCATATTCAGACCAAATGTGTAACTACAACCAACTGCACCACAGACAATTAAAATAATCAAGGCCTTTTCTAATTAAAAAATGTCTGACTTCCTTTGGGAAGGTGTGAACCTGCTGATTATCAGAACGTCTGGATCCAATTAATTACCATTGGGCTATACCAGGTTAGGATGTGTTACCTTGATTGCACCCTGCAAGAAAACTTAACCAAGGTACCAACGCAGCTTTAGAGAAGAAGGTTATAGTAATTAAAGAATCCACAGGGTTGCCTGGACCTTTTGGTGACACTATCAGGATCAAGCTACAGAGTTCGGATTCTTTTAAATTCTTTAACTACATGAACAGCGTCCTTATTCTGGGGCGAACATTCAGCAAAAAATATTTGGTGTAGAGGGGAAAAATGAGGGGCCTAGACCCTGGGCAATGAAGTATATAGTGTTTAAGTGGTTAATTTCAAACTGTTTTAATGGAGCCAAACCCAACAACGTACAATGAAGCTCATGAATATTCAAATCATTTGTTAAGATTTATATGGAGAGGAACAGAGCTTCCCCTGGATTACTGAGTGTGAAATAATTTTCCTATTTGAACAAACACATACAGGTATGGTCCAAAGTACACAACTACAGCAACTCAGCTGAATTCCCTAACTGTGCTGACTGTAAATATAAGGCATGCATTGTGTTAGGACACATATATCATCTCTGCATGGCTTTCAGTTCATCCCAGCTGGTCCCCTGTACATTACTGGAGGTGGCTGTCTTACTGTATGTGGTTCATTTGTCAAATCAGGTAGTTGGCTGCTCTAATTAAAATAAGCACACAGTACAGTGATGGATTGCCTGGAATATCATTGTAGAATACAGTAGCTCTAGTATATTAACGTCTCATCCAGGCAGCAGGCCTTCAACCTTCCCAAATGTTCACGTCTCCCCACTTCTGTGCTCACTGGCTCCTGGTGGCTGCTTGCATTCAATTCAAAACATTGATGATGACATTCAAGGCAATCAAGGGCACATTTCAATCAGCAAGCATCTCACAGGATGTCTGTCTTCCTTACCTATGACAACCAGGCCAACACAAGAAGCATCCTAGACACTTCTCACTCCTGGCTCCCAATCATATGGGCATAAAAGGAACACAGACAGACAGACAGACAGACAGACAGACAGACAGACAGACAGACAGGCAGGCAGGCAGGCAGGCAGGCAGACAGACAGACAGACAGACAGACAGACAGACAGGCAGGCAGGCAGGCAGGCAGGCAGGCAGGCAGGCAGACAGGCAGGCAGGCAGGCAGGCAGGAGAACGGGTAGACTGACAGGTACAACTGGTATTGCATAACCCACCTTGCATCATTCCCGACTTGTGTGGTCCCGGACTCCCGGTGCCCGGCGGTCACCGGTCTAGTTATAATACAGACTATTTTGCTGAACATCATGAGGAGTCTTTCAGCATAAGGAGCTTCATCTGTCACAACAGCACTGCTACAGCATTTGCCATGAAGTACGAGCCTCTGAGCAGATAGCAATCGCACTGTGAACCACACCACACCGCAAAAAGCATGAATTTACTTTTAATCTAGGCTACCTGTGCTTGGCTATGAGCAAGGAACGTCTCTCACAGCTTGCTAGCCTTTTCATAAAGACAAAAGTAACCTAAAATATTGATCAGGACAAAATTGCTGATCAGTTTGCAAAGTTTGAATGTTGACCAAAAAAGTAGGCTTGATGCAATATGGAGTTGTGGATACTGTATTTATGGATTTGTATAAATATGCCACATTTCTGCAAACACTACTGCCAGTACTATTTTCCTACTGCCTAATGTCAAGTACTGTAATATTGCTTATGGTCATAATTTCAAGTATATCATCTTAGGGTTGGTATGCTTTCAATAGCTTGCATCCATATGCTGAAAAAGGCAAGCTCTGCCCCAGGGTTCAGGGGCAGGGGCGGATTTAGCAATTACAGGGCTCCAAGCAAAGCTCAACTTTGGGGCCCCTCCCGCCCCTTTCACTTGCTACCCTACTAGCAATATGGGAATATGCTGCAAGTGTAACAGAGATTAGTGGGTTCCACTTGCTCCCTAAGTAAGGGCATTTCTTATTGGTTAGTGGGCGGCACCTTATTGAGTAACACAGGTGTCCATGTTAGAGGGGTGCCAGTCTTGATTATATTTGCCCAAGGTAAGATGTGTTCCTCAGCACACTATATTTTCAATAAGAGTTTACTGTGATACTGTGATGTATACTGGTCATTCTAAACATGCTAAATGTACCTACATGAAGTAGTGATGCTTTGTACATGTTTTCAGTTAGTCATTTTCAGTCATACCAAACAGTATATTGTCTACAACAAACTGCTGTTAATTCTGTTGTAGACGTGCTGCTGCATCGCGGGTGTTACACCAAATGAGGTTTCTGACCAAAGAATTGTGTCTATTCCTACCAGGTACATATTGTTTTGTTTTATTGTATTGTATGTTTATTGATTGTTAGAATAGGCCAGTCTTGATTATATTTGCCCAAGACGTGCTGCTGCATCGCGGGTGTTACACCAAATGAGGTTTCTGACCAAAGAATTGTGTCTATTCCTACCAGAATAAACTGTCAACAAAGAGAGGGTCTGGAACTTCATTCATTCACACAACACAACGCAGATCAACTGTTACAATGGTGCCTTGACCCGTTTCCTGGATTCGTCGTTGGAGCACTGACTGCACCGAGTCATTCCAGGAATTCGAATGGTGTTGCTATTCCAGGAATCCGCCTATTGCGCAAGATCACGTGGTGGCGACGTTGGGGTAGTACTTTTTCTTTTCGCCACCAGAGGGTAGTACATATTAGGATTCCATTCTGTTGCTCTTGGAGATTGAGAGTACAACTATTTGCACAGCAGTAGTGACTTTCTTGTTTTGTTTTGTTTTATGTTTTTGTTCATTGCACAGTAGCACATATTTTGTGACACTAATAGTGTTTCATGGACATTCTCTGATTTTCAATTTTTTTTATTTTCTTTACTTGACTGCATTATGGATTTTGGTTTTGGGAGGGGCAGGGGTGCATTGTACACTCCAATTCCATCAGTTGGCAGGGGCAGTCAGAGGTTTCAATTGCCACAAGGCACATCTACCCCTATGCCTGGCCACGTGAAATTACCAGGTAGTGATGACATCTTTGGTATTGGGAGGGGTACGCTGCTGTCCACTCCAATTACATCGGCTGGTGACAACAGTCGCCGAATTCAGTCATCCACCCCTATACCTGATCTTGAGTTTTTTCCAGGTGACAATGTTACCGACAATGTACTTCCACAAGCTAGTAATGTGTGTTCAAACCGCCAGGGAGTTGTGGGTGGGTCTGTGAGCCTTATAGCGGAAATAGCCACAGAGATTGGCCTTTCAATTGGCGAGAGTATTGCCTCATGCATTGAGTCAAAGTTGGGCATTGGGGTTAAATCCAATATGACTGGGAACACGCAACATTCAGTGGGTGTAGATCCTTCCATCTTGAATGTAGTAGTGAAATCTGAGATCAAGGAACCAGCAGGGTTTAAGGGGGACAACTCTGATGCTTTCACAATACTTGAATGGGAGACAGTAATGATGAGGTACTTAAATAAGAAGGGGTTCCCAGTGGCAGATCAGGCTGAGGAAGTTCTGGGCAAACTTATGGGGAGGGCACGTGATGTGGTTAGGGTGGGTATACGCAGCAATCCATCATTTGATCTGTCTACTGGCCCGGGTCCCATCTTTGACATACTAAAGCAGCATTTCTGTGACACAGTTTCCTCTAGCATGCCACTCGCTGATTTTTATGCCACCTTACCATTCCCAAGTGAACACCCCTTTGATTACTGGCTCAGGCTGAACAGGGCTATGGAAGTGACAGAGGACTGTCTGAGGAGACAGAGTAAGACATTTGACAACCCATCCCGTGAGCTTAGTGCCATGTTTGTACGCCATTGCCCTGACCCTGAGCTCTCTCTCATATTCAAGTGCAAGTCACTGCAGCAGTGGACAGCTGCGGAGATTCATGAGAAGCTAGTTGAGCACAGGAGAGATAGGAGGCCTTCGTCTCGTCCTATGGTGGCTGCAGCTATTACCACACAACGGCAGGAAATCAGTCCAACTGCTCACTTCACAGCACCTGCCAGTAAGCCTAGCATTGATCATGTCCCTGTGCAAGTTACAAATCAGTCCCCTCATAATCCCCCTGACCGATTTGAACGTCTGATCTCTATGTTGGAAAGGGTTCTGGAGCAGAATCCACTACAAGCTCAGACCCATGCTGGGATGAACAGTAGTCCTCAGAGGAACCAGAGGAACCGATTTAGGCCTGCGATGCCATGTGGTGTGTGCGGAGATGTTGGGCACACTACTAATTTCCACTGTAGGGCAAACCACCTATGTTTCTTATGTCATGCATCTGGGCACACACGTGCTGAATGCCCAAAGTCAGCAGCCACGCAAGCAGTAAATGTGGTGCCAGGGGAAGCCACTGATCAGGGAAACTAGTTGGCCTGCATTTGGAGGGGGCGAGTGTTTGGCCTTATTCTGAGCCCCTAGATGTGATAAATGATGAGATTGAATCTGTTTACCGAAGTGTGTGTGAGGAGAGAAAGTTGGGACAGAGAGTGATACTGCAGAACATTCAGAGACTACCGCCTTATGATGACTTGTTCTATGAGAATGTCCTGCTTGGTGGCAAAGTAAATGTGAACGCCATGCTGGATAGTGGATCAATGGCTTGTACTGTGAGTTCAGACATCATGCCCCGTCTGTTACAGGAAGGAGTGTTGAGCGGCCCCTCACTGCTACCTACCGATGTGGTTATAGTTGGATGTGGTGGTTTGAGAACAAGACCTTCAGGGGTGTGTGACCTGGAGGTGGAAGCATTTGGCTGCCATGTATTAGTCCCGACACTGGTAGTACATGGCCAAGATGATGACTTAATTATTGGGAGTAATCTGTTGAGATACTTGATTCGCCAGCTGAAGTTGGAGAGAGGCTTAATGAGTGACGTTCTCCCGACGGAGCACGGTGACACCGGGAACGGCAAGCTACTGAGTTTGGTGGCAAACGTGGAGAGATGGACCGGCGGCGACGTGCCTGATAAAGTGGGAACTGTCAAAATCAAGGGTGCAGTGACTTTGGAGCCAATGAGTGAGCACCTTGTCTGGGGCAAGCTACAGAGCGGGACTGACATCTCAGTGGGCAGTGCAGTCATTATTGAGCCCAGCAGTGCTAGATCAAGGCCAAGTTCTGTTCTCATTGGAAAGACAGTGGCTCTGCTGAGGGGTGATGGTTGGCTGCCTCTGAAAGTTATGAACCCGTCTAGTAAGCCTGTAACCCTGAAGCGGAACGCAAAGCTGGCTGACGCCTACACATGCATGGCACTGGAAGAATTTGACTGTTCTGATGTTGATGTTGCTCCACAGCCCATTGTGCAACAACAGGTGCGGAGGTCGGCTGATGCTCAAACAGCCTGTCAAGTAGGGTCAAATCTGACCAGCGACACTTCCAGCATCTCTGAGTGTGAGGGTAATGACAGGCGGGATGAGCATTCTGACTCGGTTCTGCATGGTTTAGGGTTGACGGACATAGATGTTGACTCCTGTGACGTGTCCCCTGAGTGCAAGGAGAAGCTGCTTGACCTGGTGGCCCAGTACCACACTGTCTTCTCTAGACATAAGCTGGATTGTGGCACAGCTACTGGCTGTTACCACCGCATTCGCCTTCTTGACGAGAAGCCCTTTCGGTTACCATACCGACGTGTTGCACCCACTCAGTATGAGAAGCTCAGACAAGCTCTGAATGAGATGGAGGAGCAGGAGATCATACGGAAGTCCAGTAGTGATTTTGCCTCACCGCTGGTGCTTGTCTGGAAAAAGTCAGGAGATCTAAGACTGTGCACTGACTTCCGGTGGATTAATGCACGCACCATCAAAGACGCCCACCCCCTTCCTCACCAAGCTGATGCTTTGGCCGCGCTGGGTGGCAATGCCTACTTCTTGATCCTGTACCTAGCCTGTAGACCTGTTCGCAATTTGGTGTTAGGGGAATTTCTCACCTGAACTGAGTCAGTGGGTCCCTAGACATGAAAAATCACGGAGGTGCTTGTTCGCCAGAGTGGCACGAATGGCGCAATGGCCAAATCAAAAATGGCCACCATCAGCTATGATGAAAATCCAACTTTCTTGTTTCTGAATGTATAAACAAATGTAATACCTCCATTTTGACTAATTAGGGTGTGTGGAATTAATATTTGATATTGTTATGACCTTTTTGGGTGATTTTGACCTTGAAAGGTCATGGTCAAGGTCATGTTTCTATTCCAAAGACATTGGCCATAACTTGGCCATTGTTAGGAGTAAAAACAGGTGCAATAAGTCTATTTCAACTAATTCTGACATTTAGAATTCATTTCTGATATTGTTTTGACCATTAAGGATCATCTTGTCATTGAAATATCAATATCAATGTCATTATTCAATAACTCGATTTGTTTCTTTAGTCACTTTTATTGTATTTCTTTCATAATTATTTGTTTTATTTATAACAAAAGACATGAACATGAAAAATATAACAATTCTAAATATCCCCCTTTAACTTTTATTTGATTTGGGTGCTTTAATTAGAAAATAAGACGAGATAAGAAAATAAAAGTGATATACAAATAAAATCATATCTTTTTGTTACAATTTCTCTTACAGTGCACCATATATGTGTGCATGCTGGTTAGTGTGATGGGTTTTTACATGAAGGATTTTCCAGTTTTCCATGGCAGAATATGATGCACGGAACTCCAGCAGCACGGCAGCCACATCGCCGAGTGTCGCACTTGCCTGCACACTTGCATACTCGGTGGTAAGGGCTTCAGACATTTTGATGGCAGTAGAGTACCAAAGTGCTCCTCCCATCCATGTTCCACTGGCTCTAATCTTGCCTCAGGTTCCTTGGCTGTCGCAAGCAGGTGACAAGTCCTATGCACCAGAAAAGCACCATGTTTGATGTGACCTCTGATCACACTACTTGTGGGAGGGATAGCATCAATTCCAGCGCTGGCACTGGTATAGCTTTCCCTGAGGTCATCAAACGTCTCAGCAGTTGTACTTGACCTGGCCCCTGTCCGGACACGTACCAAGTACTTCTCTGCCAACGCTGTGTCTTGTTCTGTCAAGGTGTCTGCCTCTCCAAAGTTTGTTAAATATTGTACTGGGTCAGAAGCCATAGCTGCATGTTTGGTCCCCACCTTGCTCATGCAGTCTTCTCCTCATTCAGGATATGCACCTTGATAACTGTCTTGGCTAGTAGTGCTCCACGATGAGAGACTGCTTGATGCAGTGGAAGCATGCGCTGCTTCTCACCAGTGCCATACTGCTGCCAGATCTCCTTCACCCCCAGTGCTTGGAAGTATGGGGTGTAGTATAGCAGTAATGCGAAGGTGTCTATATCATTGGAGACTATGACAACTCTCTTGCTCTGTTTTACACGAACACACCACTCCAAATGCACCACCAATCTGTTCTCAGCCTCCTCAATCCAGTTCAATAGGTCTGGGATCTTTTCACCACCAGCCGCCTTTGCTGGGAGCACCTCATCTTCAGAGATAACAGAGCTGACAATGATGGTAGCATTGCCACAGGCTTGACTGGCTTGACTGCACACCACATCCCAAACTAGCAGTTGGAGATTGCACTTGTTCTGCTCAGACGCCCATAACTTGTCAAGTTGCTGAGGGATGGGTGTGTCTCTGTTCATGCCAATGATGTCGATTCCTGTTCTTGAGTCTGTGTGCCGCATGCGCTCCCCTTCCTTTAGAGACATCTCAATGTAGGAATCGAGTATGAGATGGATGAACCCTGGCTCTTGGCAGAGGGATAATGTTGAGCTGATGATGGCATTGATGACAGCACCTAAAGTAGGGAATCGTGCAAGTGGCATCTGCCACATTTTCAACATGAAATCTACCACAACATGAGTGGCAAGAGTAGACTTTGGACTCCATTGGGTGAGGTCAAGTTCAGGCTCAATCTCACTGACACGTTTTGACTTGTTGACATGAGCTGGAAGGTCACCATCAAACAGGGGAGATGCTGAGAGCTTATCATGAGTAAGTATCTGCCGGATGTTCATGCCCCGCTCCTTAGCAATGTCCATACTCCTATGTGCCTCGGCCATGTCTTTGGATGAGACTAACTTCTGCTCCTTCAGAATGGTTGTTGGCGTCTTCAGCGGTTGCTCGTTGAACTGAGGTAACTTCCACTTTGGTATGGTTGAGCTCATTTTCTTGGTCTTCTCAACTAACCTCTCACGTCTGTATGAGCAGTAGACACGCTCCCCATTTTTTAGACAATTGAGCAGGCGTGGAGTGACCCCTCGGTCAACTGCTTGCTTTGTGAGCAGATTGTGCTGTGGCACAGGCACATTGACCATCATTGAGTATGGATTCTGATGCTCTAGCACGAAGTCCAGCAGCTTCGCCACATTCCGGTTGAATGTAGGGCGGCGAGTGGTACTCAGTGCATGCTGGAGATGGCATTCTGTATCTTTCATGGTGTGGTTGTTGGTGAGAAAGTTGAGGACATTGGTGATTGACCCAATCTCGTGGAACAAGAGCTCGAACTCTGCCACATAATTTGTATTGTGTGTGGCTCCTACTACAGAGTGACCTCCTGGACCCGTCGACACTCGCTGAATGGTCTGCTCAACCTTCATGTCTGTATTCCGAGTTGAAATAAAGGTTATGATGATGTCACCTCCTACAGCCCAGACCCAGCCTGGGCGATCCCGAATAACCCACTGGCCTATAGAGAAGCGCCGATAGAGCTCAGGATGTGTGAACTCTAGCATCTTGATTTGTTCAAGATACCATGAGCCATGACGCAGGTAGTTTTTGCAATCACATTCTGCAAAGATTGGCATAGAGTCCGCATGTAGATTCCAGTTTTCTTCTCTTTCGGAGACTACAGCATCACTTTTATTCCTACATGGTCTTGTTTGCTAATTTCAACACCCAATTAAAATAAAAGTTAAACAGAGATGTTTATAATTGTTATTTTTCTCATGTACATGTCTTTTGCTGTAAATAAAACAAATTATTATGAAAAAGAATACAATAAAAGGGATAGTAAAGTACAAAATCGTAATTGAATTATTGAAAAATGACATTGACATTGATATTTCAATGACAAGATGATCCTTAATGGTCAAAACAATATCAGAAATGAATTCTAAATGTCAGAATTAGTTGAAATAGACTTATTGCACCTGTTTTTACTCCTAACAATGGCCAAGTTATGGCCAATGTCTTTGGAATAGCAAAATGACCTTGACCATGACCTTTCAAGGTCAAAATCACCCAAAAAGGTCATAACAATATCAAAAATGAATTCCACACACCCCAATTAGTCAAAATGGAGGTATTACATTTGTTTATACATTCAGAAACAAAAAAGTTGGATTTTCATCATAGCCGATGGCGGCCATTTTTGATTTGGCCATTGCGCCATTCGTGCCACTCTGGCGAACAAGCACCTCCGGGATTTTTCATGTCTAGGGACCCACTGACTCAGTTCAGGTGAGAAATTCCCCTAACACCAAATTGCGAACAGGTCTACAGGCTAGGTACTGGACTATCTCCACCATGGACCTCACCTCCGGGTATTACAACGTTGAGATGCACGAGGAAGATAAGAAGTATACAGCTTTCACGTCACCGTTCGGGTTGTACGAATATAATCGCATGCCCCAGGGCCTGTGCAACAGCCCTGCAACATTCATGCGGATGATGTTGGACATCTTTGGGGATCAGAACTTCCTGAGCCTATTGTGCTATCTGGACGATGTGCTGGTGTTCGCACCCA
This sequence comes from Gymnoscopelus microlampas, assembly GCF_963454915.1. Taxonomy (NCBI): domain Eukaryota; kingdom Metazoa; phylum Chordata; class Actinopteri; order Myctophiformes; family Myctophidae; genus Gymnoscopelus; species Gymnoscopelus microlampas. The sequence continues at coordinate 25,308,787 of NC_139943.1, forward strand.
CAGAGGAGCTGGCATTGGAACGCTTGGAGATGGTATTCAGGCGACTGAAGTCTCACAATCTGAAGCTGGCCCCTAAGAAATGCTATTTCCTGCGGAAGTCAGTGAAGTTCCTTGGGCATGTTGTTAGTGCTGATGGTATAGCCACGGACCCAGAGAAGGTGCGTGCCATTACTGAACTGTCAGAGGCTGACTTGATGGAGGATGACAGGAATGTTCCTTCCCGCCGGAAGGTCCGTTCATTTCTTGGAATGGTGGTTTTCTATCAGCAGTATATTGAGGGATGCTCCTCCATAGCCAAGCCTCTGTTTGCATTGACCACTGGGAAGAAAGCTCCTCGCTGGAAAGGGAAGAAACGTCGCGCACAACAACGTGAACTGACTGCTGATGATTGGACTATTGAGTGTCTGCAGGCATTCCATCAGCTTAAACAGGCTTTGCTCGATCAGGTCCTTTTGGCCCACCCTAACTTTGATGAGCCATTCCTGCTGTCGGTGGACGCTTCCAGTAACGGTCTTGGTGCTGTATTGTCTCAGGTGCCTGTGGGTGGAAAAATTGCCAGGCCTATCGCCTTTGCCAGCAAGTCACTCACCTATGCTCAGTCACGTTATCCAGCACACAGATTGGAGTTTTTTGCTCTAAAGTGGGCAGTGTGCGATAAGTTTCACCATTGGTTGAGGGGTCATCCGTTTACTGTATGGACGGATAACAATCCAGTGACATACATACTGACCAAAGCAAAGTTGGATGCGTGTGAGCAGAGGTGGATTTCCAAGTTAGCACCTTACCAGTTTGACATCAAATACATCCCTGGTCCTAAGAACATTGTTGCGGATGCCCTGAGCAGAGAGCCCTTCGTCCAGCCCAGTGCACTCCATCGTTTGACGAGGGTGGCATATGACACTCTGCTGGCTGAGGCTGCTGCTGTGGGGCCAGGTCTGGTGCAGGATGTGTTCCGCTGGTCAACTCATCCAGTTGACAGGGCCTCTGGTGCAGGGCCTGCTGCTGGTTCCCCGTCTGTGACATGTGCTTCCCAGTCTGTGACTGTTGCTAAATCTGGTGCTCTGTCTAAACAGGAGGTGGCTGCAGTGCTCTGTGGCCATAGTCAGCAAGATTGTGGTGTTTGGCCGTATGCTCTGCTGTTGCCGCAGTTTCCCCAGACGGTGTTGCCGTCGGAGCAGGTTGGAAGTGAGCTGCTGTCACATAGTCAGCTGATGGGGATGCAGAGAGATGACAGTGTGTTGAGTAGAGTAATGGCCTTTGTGGAGAGAGGGCGGAGACCGTCAAGAAGGGAACGTGATGCTGAGCCCGTTGATGCCATTCGATTGCTGAGGAGCTGGGATAAGTTGAAGATGAGGAGTGGTGTGTTGTACCGGGTGTCTAAAAATCCTGTTACAAGGAAGACGACATGCCTGTACGTTGTTCCCCAGTCGCTCCGGGACAGGGTGCTGAAAGGTGTTCACGACGAGGCAGGCCACCAGGGGCAACAAAGGACCCTGTACCTCACGAGACAGCGGTTTCACTGGCTTGGACTGGAGAAGGATGTGAGGGAGTATGTTCGCTGCTGCAGACGATGTGTGTTCAGTAAGACGCCTGAGCCTGAAGGTAGAGCCCCCTTGGAAAGCATTATAACATCTGAACCTCTTGAACTTGTATGTATAGATTTCTGGACTGCTGAGGATTCTGCAAACCAATCTGTTAATGTGCTTGTTGCCACTGACCACTTTACCAAGATGGCACATGCCTTCCTGTGTCCCAACCAGACTGCTAAGGCTGTTGCACACCAGCTTTGGCATAACTACTTCTGTGTTTATGGTTTTCCGGGCCGCATTCACTCAGACCGGGGGGCTAATTTCGAGAGTGCCTTGATCGCTGAACTCTTGAAGGTTGCTGGTGTCCAGAAATCTCATACAACGCCATATCACCCTATGGGCAACGGCTCATGTGAGAGGATGAACAGGACCTTGGGAAACATGATTCGTGCTCTGCCTCCGAGAGCCAAACACAAATGGCCGGAAGCATTGAAATCCCTCACATTCGCATACAACTGTACTGTTCATGAAACCACAGGTTTTGCACCGTTTTTGCTGATGTTTGGGAGGATACCGAGGCTGCCCATTGACATGGTCTTTGGTTCTGTCATGGACGACCCGGAGGTGGTGGACTATGATCGGTATGTCCAGTCATTGCGGAGGGACATGAGAGAGGCTATGGAGATAGCACAGGCTGCTGCGACCAAGCAGTTGAAGAGGCATGCTGACCTTTACAATCTGAGGGTTCGTGGAGCTCCTGTGGAGATAGGTGATCGTGTGCTGTTGGCTAACAAGGGAGAACGTGGGAAGAGGAAGCTTGCTGACCGCTGGGAAAATGCAATCTACCTGGTTGTTGGATTGAATGCCGACAGTCACACCTTCAGAATTCAGCATAGCTCCTCAGGCCAGGAGAAGGTGGTGCATCGTAACTTGATCATGCCTGTGAACTTCCTTCCTCTCCCTGATGATGCCTCTGATGATGGGATGGAGGTGTCTGCTGTGTCTGATTCTGATGACTTGGATAATGAACCTGGGATGGTGGATGAGGATGCTGTTTCGGATGATGCAGTGGAGTATAGGACCAGAGCATGGGTGTCGGATCTCCCTTCTGAGAGGACCAGTGAGGCGGGTGTGGAGGATGATGCTCGGACTTTGGACACTGAGCGGCTTGATCCGGCTCCTTGCCTGTCATTACCCGTCACCTCTGGTGCGTTGGAGGGACTCTCTGATCTGCCTCCTGTTTCCACCTTGGATGCTGCATTGTCCAGTCTATCTGTCCAGTCGGGGGATTCCGGCGGATCAGCCCCTGAGCTCGACAGTGGAGGGCTTGAGTGCAGTGGTGAACAGTCATGCACAGCCCAGACTCATGCTTCCATGCTCCATATTCAGTGTCCCGTTGCGCCTTCCCCCACCCCACACCCCACAGCTGCTTTAGTTGGGCGTAGGGGGTCTAAGCGCAGGTCTAGAGCGGGGAGGGTGTTTAAACCAGTGAGGAGACTTATTGAGATAATGCATCAGGAGAGTGCAGTACCTGTTGGTTGAATTGGTGGGTTATACTATGGGGAGTGTTTTCTTTTTTCTTTTATCTGTGTTTTTGTTACACTTGTTGAGCCATGTCGCAGTCACATGCGTATATGACATGTAACAGGCATGTTGTTCCTATGTGCGGTGGGGGTTTTGGCCGTCCTCTTTTTGCACTAATTCTTGTGAAGAATGGTCTTTTGACTGGGGTGTGTGACTGTGATACGGTATGGGATGCTCAATGGGTGTGTTTCTTGTACATAGTTTATGATGTTGTGTACCTGTTTTTTTGGGGGGGGGGGGTTTCCCACCTCTTGGTCAGATTTTGTTTTGTTTTTGGTGAGCAAGTGGATTTCGGCAGGGGGGAGTGTAACAGAGATTAGTGGGTTCCACTTGCTCCCTAAGTAAGGGCATTTCTTATTGGTTAGTGGGCGGCACCTTATTGAGTAACACAGGTGTCCATGTTAGAGGGGTGCCAGTCTTGATTATATTTGCCCAAGGTAAGATGTGTTCCTCAGCACACTATATTTTCAATAAGAGTTTACTGTGATACTGTGATGTATACTGGTCATTCTAAACATGCTAAATGTACCTACATGAAGTAGTGATGCTTTGTACATGTTTTCAGTTAGTCATTTTCAGTCATACCAAACAGTATATTGTCTACAACAAACTGCTGTTAATTCTGTTGTAGACGTGCTGCTGCATCGCGGGTGTTACACCAAATGAGGTTTCTGACCAAAGAATTGTGTCTATTCCTACCAGGTACATATTGTTTTGTTTTATTGTATTGTATGTTTATTGATTGTTAGAATAGGCCAGTCTTGATTATATTTGCCCAAGACGTGCTGCTGCATCGCGGGTGTTACACCAAATGAGGTTTCTGACCAAAGAATTGTGTCTATTCCTACCAGAATAAACTGTCAACAAAGAGAGGGTCTGGAACTTCATTCATTCACACAACACAACGCAGATCAACTGTTACACAAGGGTGAATGATTAACATGACCACGGGCCAGCTGGGCACAAACTCGCCATGATGGACGCCAGCCCCCCAAAATACCACCACCCCAGAAGCACATAGTACAGGCCCACAATAGTATGGTCACACAACAGCACAGGGCACTTTCAAATTATATTCCTTATTATTGTTTGATCTTTTTAGGTTTGTTTCATTCTTTACAGTACATGCCTACTACAGCACATGCAACGGCAACTACTTTCAACAAGGAGAATGTACCTCAGGTCAAGTCAGAAATACATTCCAATGAATTTGCAATGAAATCAGACTGCATGCAGAATGTGAGTACGTACAGTTCTGTAGGCAAATATTTCCAGCATGAGATAATAACTAATTACTCACCTGCTGCCATGGAGGACGAAAGAGAACAAACTTCCAAAGTGTGTACATGTGTCTAGGTCACAAGAGCATGGGTTCCACATGAAGTTTTGCCTAAATATTGCGTTATTCCATCCATCCAATCCATCCATGTCTGTTTTGTTTACTTTTGAAAATTGTCAAGATGGCCTCAATAGAAATGTCCTCTCCATTTCCTCTCAACCTGTGCACATTTCAAAATAAGAGCCTCTTTTATTTACACTATTAGAAATTTGTAACACATTTTTTGAAATCGACCTACTGGAAATAGAAGTAGCCTTGGGGGGCGGAAAGTACTGGCGTGCTAGCCAGCTGTAAAAAGATGCCTTGAGACGCTGCTGAAGAGCTCGTCTGAGGACAAACTAGAGAGAGAGTTAGACAGCATTCTCCACCACCATCAAAACACCAAATGAGACAATATCTTTTGTTACAATGGTGTTCCATCCTTCCAGTAGAGTTCCAGAGACTTGTACAATCTATGCCATGTCCCTGCACACCCCACTCTTTATCTCTCTTTCTAGCTGTCCCTCAGGTTGTCAAACAAACAAATAAACAAACAAACCTACAGTACATACTCTAAGTGATGGACACAACCAAACGAGTGAATGAATAATGCATATTGCATCAAATATACATTGACAAGAGACACATCTGTCTCCTCTCCAGCTTGAATTTACTTGGTTCTCTCTGATCTGTGATCTCTATGTCTTTCTCCAGATGTCTCTGTGAGCCTGTTGTCCCTCCTGGTGACCACATGTGGTCTTGCACTGTTCAGTGTGTCCCTGTTCGTCTCGTGGAAGCTGTGCTGGGTACCATGGAGCGGCCGCTTCCTCCCCGATGGCCTCAAGGGGCCTCACTTCCTGGGCGGAGACCAGCAGCCCGTCCTAACAGAGGTGATAAAGAACATAGTTGAAAATTTCAACCCTACTGAATATAATTCTAAAATGAATCCAAACGTCTAAGACGATTATCAAATAAATCATGACATTTCTAAAGGGCCATGCAGCAAAGTAAATTAGCCTAAAGGATTTCCATATTGAGTAGACAAATTTTCCAAAGCATGCCATAGGATTCTTAAACATTTTGGAATTTAAACAAAACAATAATAACAAAAAAGAATAAAGGTGACATGAAGTTCAGTGTACTGGATTACACCAAGCAGGTTTCAAGTCTCTACCAGTTGATTTTCTTCTCTTTAGAAAAAAAAGTACAGTATACTGACAGTATATCATGACTTGTAGTTAATGAGCTAATCATGTAAAAACACTGGTTAAATAATTCTATTATGTGTTGTGCAGGTGGATGGCGAGGAGAGAGAGTACAGTGAGGATGGCTGTGTTAAAGAGACCACAGTGCTCCCTTCTGCTGTGGCTGTCCTAGAATCAGCCATGAAGATCAGCCACACCTCGCCTGACATTCCTCTGGAGGCGCAGAGCAAGGTGGAGAAAAACCACCACACTCTAGCCAGAGACAGGGTTCAGAGACAGATCACAGAGCCCACATCATCTGTACGGTTAGTAGACATGCCTGCTTACACACATTGCACATGAAGCAGATGTGATGATGGCTGCTGGATGTTTACTGATGTGGAAGACCCAGGTTTTTATCACAGACATGTCACCTTCAAACACATTAAAGTGTATACAGATGCTGTACACATAAATATACACACATACATTTAGAAGGGTTTTCACATGAAATAGTTGAGGAACAAACAAAAAGGCTTTCCAACCATTTACTTCATGTTGTTGTCGGTTGGTTGGTTGGTCTGTTGGTCCAAAATGTTCATGTAGTGCCACAATACAAAATCATTGATGGATGTCCCTATGTCCTGATTGGACAAGCATCACATATTGTACTGTAATTTTAAACATGGATAATGTATTAAAAGACAAGGCAGACAAGGCAGACAAGGCAGACTGTAATGTTGCGCCGTCTATAATAGCATCCTCACACATACAACCTCTAGGCAAACCTGGTTGCAGCGTGTCACAAAATAGGTGCTTGTTCTTTGTTACAGCCACAACTCCATCCGTCGTCAGATGAACCTGTCCAACCCAGACTTCAATCCTGCTCAATTCCAGCGGCAGGAGTCCTTGACTGGCCTGGGCCGAATCAAGCCAGAGCTCTACAAGCAGCGCTCAGTTGATGGTGAAGACGGGCGTCGAGCCAACAGTTGTGGGCGCCTCCTCTTCATCTTGAAGTTTGACTGTGACATGGAACAGCTGATTGTAAAAATCCACAAGGCCCTGGATCTCCCTGCCAAGGACTTCTCAGGGACCTCCGATCCTTATGTCAAGATCTACCTGCTGCCGGACCGCAAGACGAAGCACCAGACCAAGGTGCACCGCAAGACACTCAACCCTGTGTTCGACGAGGTGTTTCTCTTTCCCGTGGCATACAGCGACCTTCCGAGTCGCAAGCTGCACTTCAGTGTGTATGACTTTGACAGGTTCTCCCGGCATGATTTGATTGGCCAGGTAGTCGTGGACAGCTTCCTGGATCTCGCCGACTTTCCACGGGAGACAAAACTTTGCCGGGAAATTCAATATGTCACCTCGGTAAGATGCTCTGTTTTATCAATTTCTTTAACCATCTCTTTCTCTCTCTCTCTCTCTCTCTCTCTCTCTGTGTGTGCACACACACACACACACACACACACACACACACACACACACACACACACACACACACACACACACACACACACACACACACACACACACACACACACACACACATACAGAAAGATCGACAATATCCTCTTATACAGTACTTGTCATCCACAGGCAGTAGGCTACGAATTTTCAATAGATCAGTAGCATCAGTAGTTTGACCCATTTAAGAGGCAGCTAACTATACCTGTCTGAATCCCATGTTCTGTCCTCGGAGAACCTTGTAACAACAGTAGGTGGTAAGGAGACATATCAATGTGTTAGTATCTCATTTCCCCAGCCAGTGGAACTCCTCTGTGGTTCTGAGAGGCAGCAACATCGAAATATACTTAGATTATGTTAATGTTTAATGAAAGCACTAGGAAACACTTGGGGGTAGTGACCCAAATCTAGGCTGACATTAGAGTGAGGATGCTTTGACATGTAGATATACAGTATTACATTATTCACCAAGATAAAACTACAGCCTCTAAGTCAGCGAGGAAGAAGTCTTTCTCCAAGTGAGCGACTATGAGGTAGAATGCAAAGAACTGTGAAACAATAATGCAGTGTGAGGTCAGAAAGTGAAGCAACAATGTTTTGATGTAACTCAGTACGGGGTGCTCGGTGCTGCTACCATTCTAATCTCTGATCTACTGTACCGTATATTCTTTTAATATACTGTACGGTATATAAACAAGACATGGTGTCTACAGTAATAACAGCATGGCTCCCCTGTCTAACTTTTAACTATCTACTGTAAGTTCGGGAATGAACCAGCTACAAATCACTGTGCAGTGTTCACTGGTGAAGCTGCTGCACTAAACATGCTGGCTACTCCGAGTGCATCTTGTGTGCCTGTTTTTCACCTCAAATGTTTTCAGATACTGTGTACTGTTGAAGTTTAGAATGAGAACTAACAGTGTCTCTATAATTGGAAACACCTGCATTTGGAGGAACATGAGCTATGGGAAATCATAATTCATATATATATATTCATAAGGACTTTTAGGACCTTTGACATAAAATACACAAACATATATTTATTTATTTTTTTGGCAGCTTTTGTTAAGAATATCATTTGATATTAAAGGAGAGATCCAGACATTTTAAGTGTTATCTTTGATGTGTCGCTAATCACTCACCAACATTGAAAGGGACGTTGAGTTATTCCAGAGAGTCCCCTTCGTCCAGTCTGGCGACCCCCTCCGTTGGCATAATGGGAGCCCGTGTAAGAGTGAAAATCGTCTATTATAACCGATGCAAAGTTAGTTTTTTCTCTACTACTGCTCATCGTGGAGTCTCATGATACTCAAACATGCACTGAATGTTGCGAATGAGCGACCGTTCGTGCAGAACGAGATTACGCAGGTTGCTTGTTTCTTCCATAGACGCCAGGTTCTATGGAAGAAACAAGCAACCTGCGTCATCTCGTTCTGCACGAACGGCCAGTCGCCAGACTGGACGAAGGGGACTCTCTGGAATAACTCAATGTTGGTGAGTGATTAGCGACACATCAAAGATAACACTTAAAATGTCCGGATCTCTCCTTTAAGACAACCAGGGCACAAGAGGTAAATATGGGATCTGCACCATTCGGAATATAGGATTAACATGTGCGCTTCCGCTAGCACTGCATGTGCCGGGCGGAAGATAGGGCCCATGTCTCAGGTGTTTGAAATCAATGGGCCTCATCCATGAGATCATATTTGAACCTAAAGCGCTCATACAAGTGTTTCTACAAACATAGTCTGATTCATTATTTTGGTTCTTAGCTGAATTACAGCAGTGCCAAACCTCACTAACAGTTTAATTTGCAAAAGAAAAAAGAAAAAAAAAAGATGCCTGTTAAACTTTGCCAACATGTTAATTTTTGAAGTAAGGATGCATAATTGGGCATATTGATCCAAATGCCTTATCCTTTATGCAAAATCAATTACAGTGGTGCCAAGCCTCGCTAACAAAAAGTTGAATTTGTTAAATAAAAAATAAAAATAAAAAAGGTAAAAAGATAACATATTCATTTTTGAAGTAAGGAGGCATTATTGGGCATATAGACATGTTCCAGTGACATCACTGCATAAACTTTGAACAATACATCAAGTTTGCGGTCACAAAAGTGACTCTTCTTGTTGCACATGTCCCGGCATGCTTTTTATGGTGTGAAACAGAGGTGTGAACTATACAAGTGATTCACACAAAAACGCACATTCCAATTTGGTAATGACTGGCATGAATGATTTGACATTTACTAATCTAACATTGGTCATTTCTTTTACGAACAGAAATACACCAAATATAAGAAGAATTTAAGATTTGTGAATGAGGGCCAATGCACATTTTAAATGTATGCTTGTATGTAACATTTGATTAGGACAACACTTACCTGCTGACAGGATTTTGAAAGAACTTTCAGTTCAGTTAAAACTCTCTTTCTATTGCATGGTAATGCATTCAGAAGGAACTACTAACTGACTCAGCTCAGCTTTTAAAGATCACCTTATGATATTGTGTCCATGATGAGAAGTACTTTGGACATTACCACTGCTGCCCTGTAACATGCACCACTGCTGCCCTTAAACATGCATAAGCCCCCCACTCACTCATTCACTCACTCACTCACTCACTCACTCACTCACTCACTCACTCACTCACTCACTCACTCACTCACTCACTCACTCACTCACTCACTCTTCATCCTGTTGATTCATAAATGCTACCTTAACACCTCCTACAATCTATTAGCACTACCCACTAAATAAGGTCAATATAAATAGCATGAACCTCCCCTGAGACAACCAACCAGCAAGCTATCACAGGCCCTGTCGCCTATCTCTTGGGGAGGACACTTTGAAAATAATAGAATCTATGTAAATAATGTGCGTGCGTGTGTGCATGCGTGTGGTGTGTCTATGTACAGTGGTTAGCACTTGAGAATGGCAGTGGTGGTGCCCCTCTGGTGCCTCTGTGGTGCCACCTATTTTTGTGGTACCGCTTTTTTCTATGTGGTGTCACTAGATGGCGGTAGAGAGCAACTAATGCCCAGACATAGGCATGTTGTGTCTATTTGAGACAGGGCTGCTTTCAGTCAACAGATAAAAGCTGCAATTGAAGCTGAACTTGTTGAGAAGTGAAACAAATAATTGTATGGGTTATATTATCAAGATGTATTTTGGTAAATTGCACTCAGTGGGCTACTAAATATAACCCTCAGGAATGAAAGGGTGAATGCATTTCAAAGTGATTGTTATTATTTTTTTTGTAAACATAGAAAATAATGCAGTCCTTAAGATGAATTCAAAAGCAATTGTTTCTTTAAACACAACTGTGTTTCATGGTGGAAGAAGTACACAGACATTTTACTTAAGTAAAAGTAGCAATACCACAATATAAAAATACTCTATTACAACTAAAAGGCCTGTGTTCAAAATGTTACTTAGCCTAAGTAGCCTAACTAGTAACTAAAGTTTTCAAATGATTTTAGTGGAGTAAAAGTACAATATTTGCCTCTGCAGATGTAGTGGAGTAGAAGTAAAAGTACAGTAATACTCCAGTAAAGTAAAAAACACCTCTACGTTATTCATTAATTTCTAGGCACCCCAACCTGGAATCAAACCCTACTCTGAAAATTGTAAGGCCATCCTCTACTCCACTACACTACTGGTACAGTGATAAGTCTGTGGGGTCAGGACGTGTGTCGTTCTCTATGTTCTGTGCACTACTCCTTGGAAAGTCAGAGATAAAAAGCTTGCAGCTCCCAAAGCTGCCACTGTCTGAGAGCAGTAACTAGTAACTATAGTAGTCAACTAAAAGCATTATAAACTACTGTCCGGCACAATTATATTGTTTTAGAATGTGAAACAGAGTTAAATGAACACAGGAGAGTATAATGTACTAACTAACTAAGGACCCCAATTTAAACAAGCCATATGGCTTTCTTATTCCTATTTAGCAGCCAGCTTCCTATTTAGTCGACCTTGGATTTGAACTGTACTTTCATGTGCTTTTTGTCTGCAAACTTCTAAATTAAGTATTCAATCAATCAAAAAACTTTTCATGGTTGGAAAAACAGAGAGAGAATGAGAGTTTTCATCTGAAGAATTGCTGGGATCCACAGAAAATCTCTGCTATCAGTCTGTCTGTCAAAGACATGCAAATTAACTGGTTTAGCACCTTGGCCAGGGTCTTTTGTTTGTCTCTAGCCAGCCACACTTCACTGTCATCACAATGGACTTAGAGCTGCCCTCCCCCCACACAAGCACACTTTTTCAATTGCAGTTTGATTTTAAGTGGATTTGCTAGTTTCGTTTTTAGTTTGTGAAAAGGCTTAGTTTTAGTTGAGTTTTTAAATTAGTTTCAGTGTTAATTTTAGTTGTATTATTGTAAGGGTAGTCAGGGGCAATATTCAACAAGCTCAGAATAGTGAAAATGGCAGATCTACAAGCTCACAACACGTTGCATTGCTACAACTGCTGTTCATCGGCTGTGTGGAGACAGAAATGAAAACTGATTCAGATTTGTTGCTTAATCATTCTGAATAAGCTTTGCTTAATCATTCATCAAAAGTTATGAAAGCTCTAATGAAGGAACGGGACTCAACTGGTGACGTTGACAGAGAAGCATCAGAAAGATTCATCAGACTTGATAAAGAAAAACATCACATGGATGCAACTGGGACGTATCATCAGTGTTGTAGCCTGGGGTCATAGGGTGTTTCGGGTCTCGCAACATACAACATACCCCCTCGCCCAGGTGACCCAGCCAGGGTTGATCAAGCCCCGACTTACGTCCCAGTAGCACCCACGGTCAGTCCTATAGGGAAAGACAGGGCAGTCCGCTTCTCTGGAAGTACTCTGCCGGGACTCGGGGAGGCTCTGGCACGTGGAGGGACTAGGCTCTGTGGGTTGTCTCCTGGCCGGGCTCCTCCTTCGTCTCACCAGGTCCAGGACCTGAGCGCTGCGCCAGATCAGGTGCACCGCCCCGATCCAAACATTTCCTTCTGGCGTGATGGTTCCTTGGGCCGATACCACTAGATTGGGCTGTCTAATGGTATTAGCTCTGCTTGCGGTACGCTGGAATGGCCCTCCTAAAGGCCTAACCGCGGGTTTGTTGGGCTTCTTCCTCACGGAAGACACAGCATGGGGCGCTAACCCATACTGCTCCCGAGGTGCCGTCTACATTCCGGCTGTCAACAGTCTCTCCTGTGGTCACCAAACTATTCCTGGTTGTCACGTAGTCTATAAATTCCTATGAGCCACTATAAATAGAATAACTGATAAAGAAAAACATCACATGGATGCAACTGGGACGTATCATCAGTGTTGTAGCCTGGGGTCATAGGGTGTTTCGGGTCTCGCAACATACAACATACCCCCTCGCCCAGGTGACCCAGCCAGGGTTGATCAAGCCCCGACTTACGTCCCAGTAGCACCCACGGTCAGTCCTATAGGGAAAGACAGGGCAGTCCGCTTCTCTGGAAGTACTCTGCCGGGACTCGGGGAGGCTCTGGCACGTGGAGGGACTAGGCTCTGTGGGTTGTCTCCTGGCCGGGCTCCTCCTTCGTCTCACCAGACCTGAGCGCTGCGCCAGATCAGGTGCACCGCCCCGATCCAAACATTTCCTTCTGGCGTGATGGTTCCTTGGGCCGATACCACTAGATTGGGCTGTCTAATGGTATTAGCTCTGCTTGCGGTACGCTGGAATGGCCCTCCTAAAGGCCTACAAACATCCCATCAGAGAGAATTTGATGCATTTGGGGTTGACCTTAAAAATGCAGTCGATGCCCAGTTAGTACTGAAGACAGAGAGAAAAACTCTAAAAATGTAATGAAAACAAAGTGCAATTGAAAACATGTAGTCAAACAAACATACAAATGTGTGCGTGTGTGAGGATAACATCTCTGTTTATTTATCTCTGAGAGGGTAGCCTAAAAATGTATGTATCCACTAGTAAAGTTACTCTGGTTTGGTAACAAAATGTAAAGTGCGTTATAAATAAAATCCATTATTATTATTATTATTATTACTCTCAGAAAGTAGCAGCTTTGGGAGCTGCAAGCTTTTTATCTGACTTTCCAAGGAGTAGTGCACAGAACATAGAGAACGACACACGTCCTGACCCGACCGACTTATCACTGTACCAGTAGTGTAGTGGAGTAGAGAGTGGTCTTACAAGTTACAGAGTAGGGTTTGATCCCAGGTTAGGGCGCCTAGAACTTACATGTGTATAATGTTGAGGTGTTTTTTTTACTTTACTGGAGTATTACTGTACTTTTACTTCTACTCCACTACATCTGCAGAGGCAAATATTGTACTTTCACTCCACTACAATTATTTGAAAGCTTTAGTTACTTTGCAGATATAAATTGTTATATAATAAAACATACATATTAACCACTTTAGCCCTATTTTATGCCACAGCCATTTGAAAATAGCCGATCTACAAGCTAGATCGGCTACTTTCAAACAATGTAGAACTTTAGCTTTTGGTAAGTATATTTAAAAACAAGTAAATATAAAAATAGAGTATTTTTAGCGGCGCTAGCCGCTCTATACCTTTAGGTATAGAGCGGATATTAGCCCTCTATGCCTGGCTTTTGCGTCAACGTTCTGATTGGTCAGGTGCGCCAACGTTCTGATTGGTCAGGTGCGTCAACGTTCTGATTGGTCAGGTGCGTCAACGTTCTGATTGGTCAGGTGCGCCAAAGTTGTGATTGGTCACTATTCATGACATCACTATGATGTCATGAATATAGAATTCGATGTCTATATAAACGATGACAATGACTTCATCTTATTATTCATTTGGCTAAAGTCTCCGTCTAGGTAAGTTATTTAAAGTTAATATGACGAATAGAAAGAGAAAGATACAAGAACAGATGAAGGGTGAATGTATAGAAAGTCTGAGTTCGGGACCCAGTCATCCGTTATGACAGAATGGTTTGATAGAGACCATCGAGAATCCAAGAGTCCGTTAAGGTTCTGATTGGTCAGGCCCGTCAAGGTTCTGATTGGTCAGGCCCGTCAAGGTTCTGATTGGTCAGGCCCGTCAAGGTTGTGATTTGTCAGGCAAGGGGACTATTCATGACATCACTATGATGTCAAGGTTTATTTTTTATTTCCTCATGTTTTTTTTTGTATATATTTTTATTTGGCTAAAGTCTCCTTCTAGGTAAGTTATTTAAAGTTAGATCCTCAATTTAACTTTATCTGTCGTCGACGCTCTGATTGGTCAGACCCGTCAACAAAGTGATTGGTCAAGCTTCACATGACACATGGCTATAAACACATTATAAACACATATCGATGACATAATGTATTCAAAGGCGCCGCTACCTTCACACAGGGTGTGATTTTTATATTGTGGTATTGCTACTTTTACTTAAGTAAAATGTCTGTGCACTTCTTCCACCATGAAACACAGTTGTGTTTAAAGAAATAATTGCTTTTCAATTCATCCTAAGGACTCATTCCCTTATTTTCTATGTTTACAAAAAATAAAAATAACATTCACTTTTAAATGCATTCACCCTTCCCCTGTTGCTAATAATGTACTGTAGAGTTCATGGACTCACATGTGCCACATGGTGGCCGTTCAGCCACACTACACCTTAAAAAAAGGTGTCAAATGTGGCACCACCAAGTAGTAGTGGCGCCTCTGTGGCACCACAGAGGCGCTCAGATGGTATTACTGCCATTCTCAAGTGCTAACCACTGTATATCAGTAATGTAATGCATTGGAATATCACAACTCAGTAATAATGCTAAAACATTTGGTTTCTGATCCAATTTCCATACTGCAATTTAAATGATAATCTCATCATCATGTTCTACTGCCATACTAGAATCCATAATGAATTTTTGTTTGACTGCAGCGTTCACACATGTTTCTAAGTAATGTGACAGGTGATCTCTTATTTGATCAATATTAGTTTTTCAGGCTAAGTATGCATAATTGATTTACTGGATTAATATATCAAAATAAGTGAGTAGTGATGTGCCGTGGCACTCCTGTCACGGCACACCCTAAAGTCCAGTTTATAGACGACATACACAGAAATTACCTTTCACATGCATCTTTATTGACAAACAAGGGAGATTCCCTCTATACTATGTGAATAAAAGAACAGCAAATTAATGATATTAAAACAATACGACCTGATATATCACGAAGGCAATTCGCTCCACATCAAAGTCTGCATGCAAACAAGCGTTCGGTTGAGCGCCTGGAGAATTCTGAAGTTCTTATCTATTACATTCAGTATATCAACGCTGTGGCTACCAAGGCCTTCCTTCTTACTGGAGCACAGCTACTGTACTCCACACTCTATAAAGTAAAGGTTGACGGCCCAAGGTTCCACAATGGACCATCAGTAGTTAATACCATTCCATACATGCTTTATTTATAGCCCAAAATAGCTGACTATAGCTGTTCTACTGCTAAAGAAGGACACACATACGCACACGCACACGCGCGCACACACACACACACACACACACACACACACACACACACACACACACACACACACACACACACACACACACACACACACACACACACACACACACACACACACACACACACACACAGAGACTGTCTAACATCAGAGATTACTCCTAGCTTCCTTCAACAGCCCTTTGACTTTGGTCAGACTTTGATCAAAAGGCCCAGCTTCAAAGCATATGACATATTATTCTTTTCTTAAATTAACGCCCTACTTGATCATACAAGAGTGTCACACAAAAGTATCAAAAGTAGCAGATCTGCAAGCTCGACACGGTGCGAAGCAACGCGTTTTGAGCTTGTAGATGTGCTACTTTTGCTGTTTATGAATTTGAATCCTGAAAAGTAACAATTTTGGAGATATAATAATAATAATAATCTTTATTTGTATAGCGCTTTTTAAAAACAAGTTTACAAAGTGCTTCACAACACAACCCACAACAGACAGTGTGGGGAAAAGCAAAACAAAAAACAGAAAAACAAGACAGACAGTTCGTTTAACAAATACAACAGCAAAAAAGCAGAAAACAATAGAGGCCATACAATGGAGTCCTCAGATGGGTAAAGTGCTCTAGTTAAACGCCATTCTAAAAAAGTGGGTCTTTAGACGAGTTTTAAAAATGGCCAGTGAGGTAGATTGTTTAACTTCCAGAGGAAGATTATTCCATAAAAGTGGAGCCCTAACAGCAAATGCTCTACCCCCTTCTGTGACCATATTAGACATTTTTTCCTCAAGCAACAGCTGGTCTGATGATCTAAGGTTGCGGGAAGGGATGTAAGGGGGCAAAAGGTCAGAGATGTAGGCTGAGGTTTCATGAGGTTTCAAAAGGTCAGAGATGTAGGCTGAGGTTTCATGAGGTTTCAAAAGGTCAGAGATGTAGGCTGAGGTTTCATGAGGTTCCAACCGACAGCGACGATATACACAGTGCAAGGGGAGTGTCTGTGTGTACGTGCGTGCGTGCATGCGTGCATGCGTGCGTGCGTGCGCGTGTTTGAGCATGAATGAGCATGAATGAGTTTCTTCTTTCATCAAGTTTGCGTGCCGAGATGACATCATCTCTCTGTTTCTCTCCATCCCAAGCATAACTGGGTTAGCACCCTTGGGACCTCACAGTAGGAGGGCACCCTGCTCTGGTCCAACCTCTAGTTTATGAAGATTAATCATGGCTCAAACAAAAATAGGAAATTAGGCATAATTAAGCTCAAGTCTCCTGTCCTTGGCCATAATGATAATATGTTACATATACTGTAACATTATGGTATGGACTGGGATTTACGATAATGTGCTGCCTGTCTATTGACAAATATGCTTGAGTTTCTCATAAGACATACCATTTCAAGACATGCACATGCTCCTTGTATACTTTGTTGTTCAGAATGTGTTGATCAGTCTTCTTTAGTATGTATGTTGAAAAGAGCTGAGCTGGTATCTGCTGTGGCAAGAAGATGTATGTCTTGCTTGTTTGTATTGAGCTACAGTATGAACACGTAGGTTATAGAATCATTGGATACCCGGCCCCTCCTCTAGAGACACCTCAGCTGGAAATGCCTAATTTATACTATAAGCCTGTAACCAGTGGTGTAAAGTAACTAAGTACATTATTTAAGTACAATTTTGAGGTATTTGTACTTTACTCGAGTATTTCCAATTTCCAATACTTTTACTTCTACTCCACTACATCTCAGAGGCAAATATTGTATATTTTACTCCGCTACAATGATTTGAAAACTTAGTTACTAGTTACTTTGCAGATATAAATTATTATTTATTATAAAACATACATTAAACACTTTAGCCCTATTTTATACCTAGACTATTTGAAAATAGCCGATCTACAAGATCTGCTATTTTCAAATATTTGAGTACTTTTACTTTTGGTACTTTAAGTACATTTTGATGCCAATACTTTTGTACTTTTACTCAAGTAAATGTTTAGTTCTGGACTTTTACTTGTAATGGAGTATTTCTATATTGCAGTATTGGTACTTTTACTTGAGTAAAGAATTTGAGTACATTTTCCACCACTGCCTGTAAC